>NW_015971278.1:0-69311 GCF_000769745.1 Penicillium expansum
TAGTTGTAGTATTAATGAATTTACCATACACTGTATAACTAGAGCGGTGTAAAAGCCGGTGCTAGATAAGGCATTCAGGTATCAATTTCCACCTACAAACGGAGTTTTGAACCCTGAGTCCTATAAGTCTTCGTACGGGTAGGAAATAGCCGGTGCCGGCTAGGACAATCTACACATAACAAATCCTCAACTACCACGGAGCTTATTTTATATAAAACAAGCATACAAATACAGTAGTACTACCATGTTGAAGTGCAAAATAAATCGATCACGAGCATTTTCTGCGATACTAACATCACAATGCTCGGCCACTACGATGTGCGAAAATACTTGAACAAACAGCTAGCGTTATCATGTAGCCTGATTGCTCTCTCCAGCTTCAACTATGCTTTCGATAACCAAGGATTTGCCCAAACCCAGGCCATGGATGCCTTCGAGAAGAGATTTGGTGTCTATGATGCAGAAGCCAAAAACTGGGCCCTCGACACTCAGTGGAAGTCATACTTCAACGGACTCCCGTATTTGACCTTCGCCTGTGGTACGCAGTGAAAAATCATAAGCACCTTCATTTCTAATCAACCTTCAGGTGTTATTATTGGCAGCCTTATAAGTGCTCGACTCGGTCGCCGATGGTGTATGTTTGCCATGAGCATCTATGCTCTAGCTACCGCCACAATTACCACTACGTCTCAATCCAACGATCAAATATTAGCCGCCAGGATCTTGAATTGTGCGTTTGTTGAACTTCTCCCATCGAATCACTTCTAAAACAACTAGATATATATATTGGCATGGAACTCTCTGTTGTTCCAGTATTCCAGTCCGAGATCGCACCAACCCAAATTCATGGCTTCATGGTGGGGACATACCAGTTGACCATTGTGGTGAGTGCTGATAATATTCCACGGAGAATGAGGAAGTAGGTCATGCTAACAAAAAGTTTCAGTCCGGAGGGATGGTCATTGACTGGGTTTGCAATGGAACTAGCAAGATACACGATGACCGTTTGTGCTCCCGAGAGGTTTGCAGGGTTTGCAGCATCTCGGTGCCTGAGGCAAGAATACTTGCAGTACAGCTGCCTTAGGCATACATACCCTGTTGGAGCAAGTGGTATTGTAAAATAAGGGGTCCAATCAATGGGGTTCAACTCTCTGTATTTCTGTATCGGCTTCCTGTACAATTTATATGGAGCCTCGATTACATAACATAAATTACAAAACAAGTGGGATTAATAGATCCTCCGGTATGCCGGTCTTCATGCGCCGACATACCCGAGTACTCGGCCAAGTGCTTACTATTGCCCAGGGCTTACTCCGTAGTGAGCACCCAAAAGGTTTACTTGGTCCAAGCGAGGCTTGGCACTGATGTAATACATTCTGCATTTAGCTAGTAAATAGTACTACCCAATAGAAGCCATGCGATCCTTACAGAATCTCACGTTCGTGGAGGCTAGATCACGTGATATATATCGATCGGATCTAAATTAGGCTTGGATTACATAATATATGGATAGGCCCATAGGCCGTAGGCGTCGTAGGCGCCCGTGGGCCTTTTTAGTAAGCAGAATTCTTTAACTAGACTGCGACATCGCCCGTCCATGGGCACTAGGAAGTAGACTGCGACAACGCCCGTTAAAGTGGAGACACTTTTAGCGTCGCCAAGACATATGCGGGCACTCATTGGCAAAGTGGATACTGCCAAGAACTAGTTATGTACATAAAATAGCCTAATAGGGTAATTTTTGCATTAATTTTGCATAACGATGGGCGATTGTGAAGGGCTACAGTCGAATTAATTCAATTAAACGGTGCCTGCATGCTGTTTAACTAAAGCTTAGGGAGTTGTACTATGTAGGAGCTCGGCGGTGATGTTGTGTCCCCCTTAGGGCGGTGAGCACGGGCAGGACCCATGTCTCAGTACAAATATGCCGAGAATCCAGAAGTTGAACCCCCGTTTAGGGATTTTAAAATTACCCTTCGTTTTACCCCCGTTTCTAAGCCTTATTTTAAAGGTAATATTTTATTAGTTTAAATCATTTAGAATTAAAATCTGGTTATCTCTCTATATTACGTTTAAAATCGCGAGAAAGCACGTTATTTAGATAATTTATAAATTACAGAAGTTCACTTAGAAAGTAGTAGTACTCCGATACAAATCTAAAATATACATTTTTACAGTATCTCGACCTCTACTAGTCGGATTTTATTTAAATTTAAAAGGTATACTTATATAGCTATAAATATTATAAATTCAAAACATTTAAACTCTATATAATAAGTAGAAGGTTAGAATACAGCGATTACAAGATGCTGGGTAAACCCCCCTTAATGGGCTTTAATGGGGGCCTTATGGGCCCCCACGAATGGGCTGTGGGTTGGGTTGGGCTTCGAAGGTTAGGCGGCCCAGAGCCCGGGCCTTCGTACCGGCATTAGCCCGTTACAATATAAATTGGTTATATATTAGATTTTCTAGAAGGTGGAAGGTGTACTCTACGGTAATCATTTAAAAATTTCTCATATATGGGGTTAGATATAGGTTTGCGTTTACGGGATTTACTAGTTATAGACATAGGCCGATTCCACACTCTTTTTAATCACCATCTGTATACTCCTTTGGGACTCGGCGTTAGGACTCGAGTTCTTGCTTCAGTTGGAAGAAGCACCTGCATAGTCATACGCAACTAGTTAGCCTGCAACAGGTTAATTGAACTTTGATTGATTGATTGATTGATTCAGACACTCTTTTTCCTGACCAAAGCATTCGTTAGTGTGCAGCCATTTCCAGACAGATAAAACAGCGAATTTTGTCAATTTAGTTAATTAGAGAATTTCGCCTATGTCGATTTACCATACATTGTCGTACCCGTCTATTTCTGCCTTATAATCTCCATAGATACTCCACAAAATGTGACCACATAAGTGCCAAAAGACCGTCCTCGCCTGGTGTAAAATTGACACAGATTTGAACTGCTATATGTCCTTTCCCTCGATGTTGGCTTGATCTGCAACCAGTGGGCATTTTGATGAATTTTCGGATTTCCATGCAATGAGAATCCATCAACAAGATGATTGACTGCATCTTGATCTGTTGGCAGTTTTGGGATCTCCCGGATCAACCGTGATATCTCCGACGTTCCAGAGCGCAGCATTGCAGCCATTCGGCAAAGGGCGACACGGAAGTTTGGTATGAGCCTTGCGTCTCCGATCACAGGCTGGATCATATAAGTACTGGCGACCTTCGGTCGCACATTTCGTGGATAGGGCCGTACCGGTTTCCCCTATCACTTTACTTCCTAGCTTTCTCTTCCTCTCACTTTGTTTTTCACCTTTCTCTCACTTGATCGCCTCATTTGACAGCCTTTAAGACCCTACTTCTTCAAGACTGACTTATTCAGGCCCCTCTATTCTCATTTAGTGCCCACTCACAAGATTAAGTTTGAGCCAAGTAAGTGACCTATAACTGAGCCCATGATTTTCCCCGGTCTAACCTGTTTATCATTACAGAAAGATACACCCTCCTCAAAATTTACTACGGCAAAGTTTGTCAGGCGCTTTATCTCAGCAGCACTGAGAGCCTCAAGCCTCAAGCCAGGTAAAGAACCTCCAGGTAAAGAACCTCCAACTGGATCTTCTCTTCGGTTCTAATCCATTCCATTCGTGCAGGTATCACGTCCCCCACTTTGACACCATGGATGACCCCGACGAGCCATTCAGTTATCACCATGACGTGATAGAGGCTTCGAAGCGCATGACACGAGGCAGTGATGAGCTCGACTGGTACAACGCGACTACTGCATTTTCTGAAGACAAGTACAAAGGCAAGCGCCCAGCCGATTTGAGAAAAACCAGAGCCGGTACTTTGACAGTGAATCTTTTTCAACGGTTTCATACGGCAATCGTGTGCGGTACAAAGGCTACTCGTCTCCAAGACGGCAAAAGCTGCGCCGTATATTCCGAGCCCGGTGCCCTTCTCTCCTTTTTCATTGGAGGGGGAATGGAGATTCCTCATTTCGGTCTACATCTTCGCCTACAAGTGCAAAACTCCAAAACACTGTACCGTGATTTCACTATGGTATGGACTGCCTGGGACGACGATGACTTTGACTCCGAAAGAACCCCCACCTTCACCCCGTCTGATACGGAGAGGTTCACTTTTTCGGCATCATTGACAGATGTGAATCTCAAGAAGGTTAAGCTTGATGAAAACTCAGCAAAAGCATGCAATGGAAAGGATGGCGCGGAAGCTTTCGAAATTCAATGGACATCTCACACTATTCCGCAAATGGTCTCGGGTTTCGAGATACCGGACGCCCAACTGGAACAGTTGTTCCGACCTGAACAAATCCAAACATTTCAGCGATTTCGGAATATGCGCGCAAAGAACATCTCTATCCGTGTCGTGACTCGGATTCAACGTGATGAGATTCTACACAACTGGTGTGGTATGGCTGCTATGCCTCGGCCGACATTGCCCCCGTACCCTTTTTACGCATGTCGCTATGTTAAGCAGGCAAAAATGTTTACGATGATGAAGGCGATCCCCCCAGTTACGGACCCCATAATCAAACATCATCATCGACGTCGAAAATTCGGATGGCCAAGTATGACAGACAGTGGGTTTCAAGAGACCCCTGAGCTACTCACTCACACCAATGCTCCGTTTACCGTGTTCCTTAATGAGAGAGAATACGAGGCAATCCGGATGATTGGGTTACTCCGAGAAGCAGATGCCCAAAAAGAGACGGCTATCACGCAGTTCAACAATTTCTACGAATTCGAGCTTTTCCGAGCGTCTGATGTTCATAACGTCAAAGGCAAGGGACTCGATGAATACTTCTACGGAGTCATCGACGCGAAGTTTATACTTCGAGATCGAGAAGACGCCCAGGAGATGTTAGAACAAGCGATGCCCCTCCCGCAACCTGGAACGCCTGTGACCATTTCCCCCCAGCGGCAAAAAGGCAGCGAAGAGCCTCGCAAAGTTAACAAGAACAGGCTTTGGCAGGGCGTGGTTGTCTCTTCGCAAGGAATATCTTCTATTGTCAATCGCCAGTCTTCTTATCACGCAGTTTGTGTGCGGCTGAAAAGACCAGCGATCCAAGAGTCGATAGGGATGAGACTGAATTTAGCAGGGTTTGCAACCTTTGGCTCGCCCAATCCAGCAATTGTACAAGCACGCCGGGCAATCAGATATGCGATGTGGGGAAACGACCACTTTGCTGTTGCTAGGGACAATAAAGTGAAACGTCTGCTGTTGGCCCACGACAATGCAAACATCGAGTTCCATCGGCATGGAGACCTGGTCGATCAAAAGACAGGTCAATTCATCAACAATATCCAGAGAACCCGGAACGAGGAGCAGATCAAGGCAATTCGATCCGCATTCTCCGATGGAAGTCTATGGTGGAACTTTCTTTCTCTCGTCACAGGTCCCCCCGGCACTGGCAAAACTTCTGTGTCTGTCTCAATTGCCGCCCATTGCCTCGAGCGAAAGTGGCCGCTCCTGATTGTCTGCGCCTCCAACCATGGCCTTGATGTGATTACGGAACGCATCATTCGGTATATGGAAGATAATTAGATCTCTATGGCAGGATTTTACAGGCTAGGGACTGACTACCGCGAGTCACACGAGATGCAAATGCAAATGCCGCGAGAATCGTCCTCATATGCAGGCGATGAAGACGAGAATGAGGATGAGAATGAAGATGAGGACGATTATTACCGAAGGGAACCGTCTCTAATGTTCAGAAAGGTCGACAGAGATCTCCGAGAACGTGGCGTTGATCCGGAACTCCGGCAAGTTGTTATTTCCTCAATGGAGGGGATCACAGATCCAAGCCATCGGTTTTCCCTGGGAGCGCATATCACCAACTCATTGGAAAGGATTATGGCAAGGGGGCAACCAAAGCAGATCACGAGAGACAAAGCCGCTAGTGACATTTCTGTCAAGGAAAGAGATTGCCTGTGGGACTTTATAACCTTCCAAGAACTTCTCAGGAGGCAGGGCGACTTATTTTTAGAGTCAACAGCCCTTGTTCTGGCATCAGGATCAACTTATGCGGATGAATCCCCCCCTCGGACAAGCCACGCAAAACTTGTCAGAGAGCAGAAGAGGCTCTGGCTGAACCTGCAAGAGCTCTACCTGAAAAACGCAAAGATAGTTTTGTGTACTGCATCAACCGCTGGTCGAAAGGCGCTCCGAGGCTTTCGGCCCTCATATCTGATTGTCGAAGAAGCATCTCAGATGGTCGAGTCACAAGCACTAAATGGGATCATGCGCAATCTGAATGGGTTGAAAAAAGTGATCCTCAGTGGGGATACCGCACAGCTTCCACCGACTGTGATATCGAGAGGATCAAATGAGTGTTTCAACACGGAACAGGTCTCGCTGTTTGAGCGAATGATTCAAACCGGTCATCCTCACACGCAGCTACGCACGCAGTACCGGATGGCTCCTGACATTTGCAAGCATGTGAGCGAAAGCTTTTACGATTCGAAACTAACGACTCATCAATCGTGCTTCAATAGACCGAAGGCAAAGGACTTCTCTACTAAGATGGCCGGCTGGTATGACTGTAGGCGCGGAACTTCCTATTTCGTGTCTGTTGACAAATCATCACTTTGGCGCCGCAAAGGCTCGACATCTGTCCTCAATCCAGAATATGTCGACTTCATTTGCGGATTGGTCAGTCAGATGATTAGGGGCGGAATTCCGCAGGACGAGATCCTGATACTTTCATTCTACGACGAAGAACGCCGTGCTCTATCTTCTTTGCTCCATGACAATTTGCAGCTGAGAGCAATCGAAGTCAAAAGCGTCGATGCCTCCCAGGGGAGTGAAAGTCCCTTTGTCATCCTCTCAACAACTCGACCAGGGGGCCAAACGGGCATAGGATTTGTGAGAGACCGCAATCGACAGTGCGTTGCGCTCAGCCGAGCTCAAGATGGTCTTGTGATTGTGGGGCACGAGAATATGGCTAAAGGGCACGAGGGTCACGGTTACGACAGCTGGAGAAAGGTGATCCGAGATCATGATACGGCGGGCCGATTAATTCGGCGGGTGGGCAATCGGACAAAAGTGGTCGGGAAACTTGCGATCTCGGAGAAAGACTGGGAGCAACTTCATTGATTAAATTTGGAGAAAGAAAAAAAAGAGGAAAATAGAAAGAAAAAAGGAGAAAAAAAGGGAGGAGACGTGGAATATTTAAGGCTTTCCACTTGCATTTTTGAAAAGGGAAGATACAAAAAAAAAGGAGGGGGTTGTATGTATGACTTTCAAATTAATAACAAAGTCAGACTCTATCCAACACAGGAGCTTTCTCTAGTAAATGCTAGATTAATCACATAGCGTTTCACATCAATTCGCGCATTTGTATTTCTGCGGCTTCAAGCGGGGTAGACTGGTATATGTAAAGGATAAATAACATCAGGTAGCGTGATAGACGGGCTTGTTGACGAAGTAGATGTTGTCCAAATTTCTTTTCTTCTTCCGAGCCTGCACACCAATCGCTGGTATAACCGGAGTTAGATCTAACCTGGTTAGGAATGGACAATCCCTACGGGATTCATAGGCTGGGGGGGAGGCATAGATTTATACCCATGATTTCTGCAACACCCCAGGTTTTAACACAATCAATGTGTAGTCCTATCACAGAAAGTAGATTACATCCCTGATTATATATAGAAAAGTCGTCTGCGCAAAGTATGATTTTTATTGCCTTCGTATAAAGAAGACGCTACCTCCCGCGGCACCGAAGAGCATAATGCTCTTTCGGCCAATGCGATCAATGAGCACAGCTGCAACATAGCCCCAAAACATTAGCGACATGAAGTCAACGGCCGATAAGATCAGGGCCATTCTGTTGTCTAACCCAACTGACCGGGTCAGAACCATTGGCAGATAGTATGCAATAACATTGGTTCCGCCAAGTTGTTGGAAGAATGCAGTTACAGCTCCAAAAAGGATCCTACGCAATTTCTGTTGCTTACTTTTGCGTTCGAAAATTGCCTATATTGGCTTCGATGTATTTCGTCTACTACTTTCTGATCGTTGGCTTTGCAAGGAGCCGTGCTAGGGTTTCACAGGCTTCGTTGCCACGGTGTTTCATGACAAGCCACGACGGTGACTCAGGGGCGACAAGAACAGAAGCAATAGTGGCGAGCACGATGAAACATTAGAATCCTAGAGGAAAGTGCCAGCTCACTACCGAACCAGTATTGCTTTCAGATTCCTTAGTCTAGAGCCTAGCTTCTACAACTCTACAATCTATCTCACATTGCACTATGCACTTCGACGTCCCTCACGTAGTCCTCTCCTTACAATTGCTCTCTCTCATATTGTAGATGAAGTAGCTTCTTGGCGCTGTCGGAAACAGTCTAGCGCGGTGGTAGGCTTAATGGCTTCATGGAAGGCTTTGATTGCTTCCTGGATTCGATTTTCCATATTTTCAATTTGATCTGATATCGTGGTGTGGTGCAAATTGGGTAAGAAAGTGATAAAATTAATTAAAACCTAGTGTTTGGTGGGTCGCACCAACACCAGGTATGTGTAGTATGTGCTTGGCACGATTATTGTAGCAAAGATTTTGTCATTGTTTGAAGAAGCTAACTAACGAGGTAAGAATAACTTAAAAGACTTGATGATCCCAGACCTGCCCTGAAATCTCTCTCAATTGATCAGGTGAGAGGTCAATATTGTGTTCCGGGGGGACAGGTTGCCGACAAAACAATTCTTCGAATTGAATAGTCAAAGGTACTAGTGGGCTGACGGTAATCGTTGCGTCGGGTCGTTTTGGATCCCGGGATGTAGTGATAGACTGTCGGATGGTTGGAACGTCACGGGGCCGCTGGAGTCGTAAGGTGGCCGGGGTCAAAGTAACAGTCTCAAACTTGATCTGAGGAGTCTTTCGATTGACAGACACAATGATTACAAGCTTCACATCGCCCCTAGAGTTCGTGAGCCACCATTCTGCATCCGCCTTCAACTTTCGATAAGATTCCGAGACGCCCACTTCGACCGTAACGGTCGGCCATTTTGTGCTACGACCTAGAATAGGTTGCCTAGGGAGCCATGACTCTTCGGCCTGCTTTTCACAATACCGACCTCGGACGCCGTGAGTCCCTGTCATGGAAATCGACCTATGTAGCCCCATTTCCTGTAGCACATACATCACTTCCACATTCAGATGCCGTGAAGCTAAATCATGGGGCTTGGTCACGAGCTTGATGATCATGCATCGAGTGCTGTGGTTGAACATCTGCCGGGTATTGCGTAAAGAAAAATTTTCCGCAATAGCTGGTGGGACGTTTGTGAAACGTATATATTTCACCACGTTGGTTGTTTCTTCGTTTTCTCTGATAACCTTCCGGATGGCACTCGCTGTCGACCCGATCGCTTCGATAGTGTCGTCGGGGAGCGCCTTAAAGCACTCGCCGTCGGAGGAATCCGATTCATCAGACATTTCCGACTGTCTGGTATTTGAGGTCAATGTAAGGGTTTCCGGAAGGGAATCCACGATGATAGAAGGTACAGACATTCCGGCGTCCGAATCTATATGGTCTTAGTAAGTTTCGGATAAGGTTTGGAGTAATGCGTCATCCTTACCTTATCAATCAGATGAAACTTGAGAATGATCGGCACACTGTGCCAGTTGGTAAGAGACAGTAGCAGCAGCAATGGTTCTCGTCCTCGTTGACGATGAAGAGAGAGGGAGAACAGGTGGTGTAGACGATCGGCACACTGTGCCAGTTGGCAAGAGACAGTGGCAGCAGCAATGGTTCTCGTTCTCGTCCTCGTTGACGATAAAGAGAGAGGGAGAACAGGTGGTGTAGACGATCGGCACACTGTGCCAGTTGGTAAGAGACAGTGGTAGCAGCAATGGTTCTCGTTCTCGTCCTCGTTGACAATAAAGAGAGAGGGAGAATAGGTGGTGTAGATAATCGGCACACTGTGCCAGTTGGCAATAGACAGTAGCAGCAGCAATGGTTCTGGTCCTCGTTGATGATGAAGAGAGAGGGAGAACAGGTGGTGTAGATAATCGGCACACTGTGCCAGTTGGCAAGAGACAGTGGCAGCAGCAATGGTTCTCGTTCTCATCCTCGTTGACGATGAAGAGAGAGGGAGAACAGGTGGTGTAGATAATCGGCACACTGTGCCAGTTGGCAAGAGACAGTGGCAGCAGCAATGGTTCTCGTTCTCATCCTCGTTGACGATGAAGAGAGAGGGAGAACAGGTGGTGTAGATAATCGGCACACTGTGCCAGTTGGCAAGAGACAGTGGCAGCAGCAATGGTTCTGGTCCTCGTTGACGATGAAGAGAGAGGGAGAACAGGTGATTGAATGAAAAGAATGAGAAGAGTGAAAGAAGAGACGAGAGGGAAGGGATAAGAGAAGAAGAAAGAAGAGGGAGGGGGAGGGGAGAAAATAAGGGAAAGAGAAGTCAGATGAGGAAGGTGCCTAGGTGATATTTCCTGCCTAGTGAACTGAGGAAGGAGCAGAGGGGACTCTAGGACAAGCCGCTTCTAAGAGATGCTACTCCTTAGTACTGCATATAATCTGATTCATTTAGTATACCAAAAGAAATAAACATAAGCAAATTGGTAATTTCCACCATATATGATGCATGGTACTCGACACTGATGATTCTTCCTGGACTGGAGACTCATCTTTTCGATATCGATAAGCGAGTAGGATTTGGATATCTCTCCCAAGACGCTTTGAATGAAAGTGGTTAACGTGAAGGTAGATCAGTTGTATTGATACCATGGCGAGACTGGCTCATTGCCTGTTTTTTTCTATTTAGCATTAAGGTCTCTAATTTAATTTATATCCAACAAATTCATTTTTATTTATGCGCTTATTCTCATGGCTTTGAAGATGTAGACAAAGTATCAGCTTCCACAAGCGATTTTACAAAGGCCACAACTGCCCGGATTGCAATACCAGCAATTTTGTCGCCATCTCCAGCATTGGGATCAAACGAACACACAGTGAGGGACTTGGGCGTAGCCTTTTGCGGCACGAGACCCATACAAGCCACCAATTCCTCTTCGAACATACCACCCGGTGAGGGATAGTCATTGACTTTACCATAAGACTCATCAAGCACGTCTAGGTCAAGATGCACAAGAGCTGGACTATAAGAGCCCGACTCCAAATGTTTCTTCAGCTCAGCAGTGAAATCCACCTTCCGCTCGGTTTCACCCCATATGGAAGTCATACCTACGTCAATGACTCTCTGTCGCTAGATCTCACTTTGATCGCGTAGACTGCAGTAGAGGAATCGTCAGTAAGTCATGGGGTGATATCCAGGTACGGTGTTGATCAAGGTTTTCCAGCTCTCTCCACGCAGCATAGAGACCCATCGCATCGAAATATCCGTTCTCATTCATATCGGGTGAATCAAGGTCATCGTGTGCATCGAAGTATATGAAGCCGAGGTCTTTGATATTCAGGCCACATGCAGCGCCGACACTTGCCATACAATTCCCGGACAGGATCAACAGGAAGGTATTTTTGGGCTACTGCTTCGGTGACGGCAGTTGAGATTCGGCACAGTAACTCAAAGCTACGGCCGATCTCGCCTTCAAACTCGCCTACCGAGTCGATTTCGTGGGAAATCATTTTATGACACCTAGCTTTTCGAGCGCTTGGGTGATTCCGAGGGACCGAATTCGGTTGGGGCCGTTGCCGACTCGGTGGTCGCGAGCTCCGACGTGGTATGGAGAGAAAATGATGGTGATCGCATTGGCGACCATGGTGAATTGTCAAAAGGTTATGAGGATTGAAACAACTGTTCATCGAATATCCGGGGTGTGCAGGTGGTTATACATTTAGTGAAATTACGAAGGTACGTCACTGGCTCTACTACTCTGCGATGTAAAATACAAAAAGGGTATATTGTATTACAGTCTTTCAATACATGTATAATGTTTGATATATTTATTATTATTCATCGCATGGCAATATGTCATTGACCAATTTAATTGATCAAATATAGTTTAGACTAAGAATTACCCTATTACATATAGTCAAGTCTATAGACAGGAAAAGGCTTCCCTAGCTACGGAGTAGTCTGCGCCAAAACCCGAGAATGGGTAAGAGGTTCTAACCCGTCCCACCCGCAACCCCGTATAGGTAACCCGCGCGGGTTCCCGTAAAAACCTACGGCTATATAGAAATCTCAGGTACAGCAATATATGGTCAAAATGACAGATATATATGACTCTAACTAAAATGACAAAAACCCACTAGTTAACAATCTACTCAGGTATACCTAACTAAGCTCAATGTACAATTTGTATAGGGCCTACTATCATAGCGGTCTATATATTTTCCGAGGTATTAAATACTTAGGTTCCTAGTTATATATTATAATATAGCTTTCGATATACCCCCTAGTTTTTAAAGGTATTTATAGACTTCGGCAGAACCCATTTTGGGTTGGGTTGGGTTCGGGTTAGAGTGGGTTGTGCCGAAGTCTAGGTATTTATAGCCTTTAGTAACTACCTTATTCTCTTCATTTTAGGATAACTTTTATCCTCTAATTCATCTAATTCCTCTATTCCTCTATAGTTTATAGGATTAGTGACCTACCCTCCACCTTTAATTTCTGACCGCGGTCAGAAATTATACTCACCTAGTGATATTCAATAACTTTGAGTACCAAGTAGGATATAGTATATAGTCCGAAGTATAGAAGCTTAACGAGGTCCAAAATGCAGACGAAGGATGAAACCCCGAAAAACTCCTGAATATATTTGTACATCAGCATTACTTAACTCAGTCTGTAGAGTGATCTATATACCCAAACACTGAATAATCAGAACAATATAGGTATATAAAGGTAGAAGACTCGGGTCCAGATACAGCTCATACACTCATAAAAAACAGTATTTTATCAACTTACGTAGCATTTTATGCAACCCAAATAGGTAATTTCTTGGTAAATTATGCAGGAACGGTACTATATGAGACTACCGTTGGTACCGCAGCACCATGCGGTACCGACACCAAGTAACGGTGCCAAAAATCTGTGAAGTCACGCGGTACCCCACGACACCGAGCAACGTTACCAAAATTGGCTTGGTACCGCGTGACTTGTCAAGGGCTATATATAATATAGTACTATATAGTTACTTTAGGTACCTACTAGCTAGATCATATGATAATACGTTGCTCTGTTTTACAACTGAATTAGCAATATGCACAAAACATTGCGGTCTATTTTGGACAGAGAGGCGCGAAACTCCAGACGTGTTCAATAATGATATATACCAATCGGATCCGAATTAGGCCGGGATTATATACATAGGGGTTCAAAAGTATCTTCCCACTTTGCCCCACTATAATCACCCCAACAACCACCCACCATTTTATTTTTCTTCCTACACCCCCCAAAGTCGTCAAATCCAAATGCAAATAGGCTCTAGGCCTACAAAATTGGCTGAATTAAGCCCGGTACAAAGGTCAGCTATTATATTTGGCCATAAGAATGGGATTTCGCAGTCAAAACTAGCTAATGATT
Source organism: Penicillium expansum (assembly GCF_000769745.1). Classification (NCBI taxonomy): domain Eukaryota; kingdom Fungi; phylum Ascomycota; class Eurotiomycetes; order Eurotiales; family Aspergillaceae; genus Penicillium; species Penicillium expansum. The sequence continues at coordinate 13,525 of NW_015971278.1, forward strand.
TTGGTTGCAGCCGCAGGACTATTTATAATACACTTAAGCGCTTCGAAGAGTACTAATCTATCAAATCCCTCCCCCGAAAAGGCCGTCCCCAAATCCTAAGCCGTCGATCTTGCTATTACCTATATCTTCAGGCCCGCCGGTACCCATTTTGGACCTATAAACAGCTTAGTTCGACAGTACCTGAACACCTATCAAACTCAACTATACGGCGAATCTTTAAGCAATTTGGCCTCTCAAAATATCTTACAAAAAGGAAGATACTAATTGGAAAGGCCCTTGCTAGGAAGCGCCTTCGATATGCTCAAAAATGGCAACGCGAAAGCTTTCAGAGGTGGATCTTTTCAGACGAGTGTTCGGTGTAACAAACCTCGAATGTTGGACCACAATGGTGCTTCCGTTTTCAGCCGGAGGGCTTCCGCCGTGATCTAATTAATATTAAGGCCTATATGAAAGATATCTCATAGATGGTTTGGGGTGGAATCTGGGTTAGAGGTTGTACACCGTTAATAATTATAGAGCGGGATGAAGATTCACCTTCTGGGAGAGGTTATACTGCAAAGTCATATATATTAGCGCTTGAAAAAGGTCTAGTCCCTTTCTATAACCCCTAAACTACCTTTCAGCAAGATAACGTAAGGATTCATACAGTAAAGGAGACACAAGAGTGGTTTGAAACGTATGGGATTTACGTCGAGGATTGGCCTCCACACTCACCTGATTTAAACCTAATTGAACCGGTATGGCGGTGGTTAAAATTGACGCTTTTTAGGCTCTTTCCAGAGCTTATTGAGATGGGAAGAAGCTTATCTGACTGGCAGTATTTTAAAGAGTGCCTAGTCAAGGCTTGGGAGGCGATTCCGCAGGTGAAGATTGATAGATTAATATTAAGTATGGGGAGACGTTTGGCAGCTGTGCGCAGGGCGAAGGGGTATTATACAAAATATTAAGCGAGAAATTAATTGTGCGGTTATCAATTATTAATATGTTTTTTACTGAATTAAATTAGCTTATTATATGGTTGTGTAGTGCTGTATAATGCAGATATATATATTTGATGGGGGTAGCCGAAAAATGGAGTGGGAAGATACTTTTGACTAGTGTCTGTAATATAATACTATATAGTTACCTTAGGTACCTACTAGCGATATCTCTGGGGCTTTTCTTCATCATTCCGACCATCATAGCATCTCTCATATGGCTTATCCCAGAGGTCAGAACTTTTGAATTCCCCGTTCGTAGCTAAGCGTAGGCAGTCCCCTCGATGACTTCTCATCCAAGGCCGCATGGAAGAGGCGCGAATTAACTTAAAAAAACTACGAGAAGGAGCGTTCACATCGGATGAGATTGAAGATGAATTTGAATCAAGGGCTACATCTACTAATGATAATATGTAGCAGACCCAAGTACCCTACTTACTATACTGCAATTCTATATCAAGATCCCAAAATATTACAGCAAAGACCAGAGGGGAATAGATTGCGGTCAAGTCAGCGAACTAGCAGTAAAGCAAAGAAGTATATAAGATACAGGTTGAAAAAAAGTCCATATCCACGCAAACGAGAGCAAAGAAGAGAGATACAGTTAATTCAAGCCATAATCCATAAGAGAGAGAAAAGAAAGTAGAGGGAGAAAAAAAAGGAACAAGAAAAGAAAGCAACAAGCAATAAAACGGCAGCAATAAACAGGATCATCTTGTTTAGGCGCACGTTAATGTCAAATAAGGCAAGCTAGATCAGTCACCCATCACCTCATCTTCATCAGCCTCAGGCGCAGGACTGAGTTCCTCATCCTCGTCCCCATTCTTATGTTCAACATCTTCTTCGACAAGTCCGCGCGCACGCAAATCTTCCTCATCATCTTCCTCAATAGGCTCAGGCTGGTCATTCTCATCGTCATCATCAATATGCTCAGCAGACTTGAAGCCCTTGGCGGGGGAAGCAGCAGGCTTGGCAGGTTGCTTGCCCTTGGCGCGAGGGGCACTGCGAGGCTTGCGCTCCTCCAGATAAGAGAGAACCTCTCTGTAGTTGTGGCCGAGGGCGGTCTTATTGCGGAGGAGACGCTTCTTCAGGGAGCCGCGCTTAGAGCCGGAGGCGTCAATGATGCGGGCAATGATGGCAAGGACGAGCTTTCCTGTCAGCTCGCAGAGGCGCTGTTCAGCGACGATGCTGCTGCAGAGGCGGTCGTTGATGACTGCTTCGTCTTCGGAGTCGCTGGCTTCATCTTCGGAGTCGAGTTCATCTTCCGAGGCCGGGGCGTCGTCGTCTGCGGGCTCGAGGTTGAGCCTTGATTTCTTGGCGGATGTGCGCTCGGCTGTGCCATGGATCTTGGTGATGAGGGCCTGGGTGTCAGGTCCAATTTCATGGATTAGGCTTTGGGTTTGGAATAGGACGTCTTCATCATTGCCGTTGCCTTGGCCGATGTTGCGGAGCGTGCTGAAGAGGGTTTGCAAGTCCAGGTATGTTGTAGTTGCTGTGAAGCGAAGGTCATCCAGCCCGGACCGCGTTTCCATGATGTTGAGCAATGCGGAGGCGAAAGTTTCGCGGCTCTTTGTCAATGCTTCAAAGTAGGATGTGCTGAAGGAGGCCTTTCCGTCATTCAAGGCTGTGGACAGTGCCTGCACCTTCCACATGAAATAGAAAAGCAACGACCGGATACTGCTTGATACTAGCTCGTTCTCCACCTTGGCGATATCCTCATCGTCATCTTCGCCGCGCAGACCACGTTCGGCAAAACGGATGAGGCTGTTAAATGGGGCTTCAGTGTGGTCCTTCTTAGATTTAGATCGTGAATTAGGGACAGTCTCGAGAATGGAGGTGCAATCTGTGATACCGGCGAGGTTCGAAATTCGAGAGACAGTATTGCTCAGGTTGGTGAGAGTGGGATCGGATATTGAGCCACCTTCCTGGACATCCTTCTTCCGAGACAAGGCAGCCAGTGCCTCCACCATATCATCCCATAGCTCTTGGACCTTGCTCTCTAGCGCCTCTCGCATCTCCTCGGAGCTCTTGGCATGCAAGAAAGCCACACTAGCCTCAGCCAGAACATCTTGATCTGAATGAGTCAAGAATTGCTTGTTAATATCATTGAGCAAAGAGGTATAAGCCGTAGCGTCTTTTTGGAGATCCTGGATTGTGTTCAGGTCCACAAGGTGTTCTAGTCGCAGAACGGCAGAAGCGGCTTCTGGCGTGGACCCAAATTTATTGAGAAGCCCTGGAATGATCTGAGCAAGGTTGTGAGAAAGTTCCTCTTGGAGCTCGGAAATTTTCGCTGTTAGAGCCTTAGTCTTGCGCCCGCGCTTGTCGATATCAGACTTGGTGATGTCGAGAACACGGAGCTTGACTGCGGCACAGAGTACCTCTAGAAGGATAGTTTCTTGTCCCTCCCGCATTTTGTACATGTTCTTTACAACTCCTGCAGTATCATCTTCAGATGGCTCATCGGTGATTTGAGAGTGGTCATAAAGCAGATAACCAGCCAGCGACGGCCATTGAGAAAGCTCTTCCAGGTGGGGGAAGACGGCCTCAGTTGCGAGAGCGAAGCGCGACTCTACAGCCGCTCCCAGCAGTGTGTCCCGAGACATTGGCTCCGATTGCTTTTCGGCTTGTTGTTCATCGTACGCCTGGAACAGCTCGGTGAGGCATTTAAATTTGATCCATGAGTGCTTAGGCGATTCATAATCGTCTTCATCGTCATCAGCCAACAATTCGGAAATCTCCTCTCCCACCTCTTCGGTGATTGACTCGTATGCATCTTGAACGTTGGCGACAAAGAAGCGTCCAGCTGTTTTCCGAATGCGGGGGTCCAAATCGAACACGAGTCGACCGACAGCATCAATATCATTGGGCTCAAGTAAGCCACCTTCGCGAAGGTGGTTAAGCAACTCAATCGCAGCCATCCGCACCGAAACATCAGCATCTTGAACAGCGATCTCCACGATTCGCTGCCGGAATCGCTCAGTGAATGAGTGCAAACCAGCAAGGTTGTCACGGTTCCCATAAAGGCTCAAAAGCTCAGTCAAGGCAACAAGTCTGGTCTGTGCAACGACATCGGCGAGGGTCCATCCCAGGTATCGCAGATACTGGCCCTCAAAGAAGATTTCTCGGTATGTGCGAATCCATCCGCCTAGAGCTGTCAGACACTCGGCACGGATCTGACCGTCAATGTCCCGGTAGCGATGGACAAACACAGTATCGAATCCATCCTGCAGGAACTCGTCTAGTCGCTCCACCTTCTGTTCGCCCTCTGAGACGGCTGTTTTAATTGCTTCCACACGGCCCTTATTTACCGTCTTCTTTTTCTTTTCACTTTCGAGTTGTTTTCTGGAAGTAGATACGCTTGTCGTCACCTCACGTGCAATATCACATAAAGCGTTCATGATTGCGAGAGAGATCAGGGTCGCTGTATGCCGGAATGGTCGGCATTTTGATGTTGACATGGAAGAGATCCAGATCTGAATGTTTTCGAGCAGCGTATCATCGGTGTACAGGATGGAAGAGGCATGGAAAGTTTGGATCAGTGCGACAGTGAATTCTTCAAGGAGGACTGAGAACGCTCTGAACTTCTTCGCTTTGGAGATGATAGGGTATTCAGTGATGCCTTCTGCTTGGTAAAGGTTCTGCAAGTCTCCGATTCGGCCCGGGGCATTGTCAATGTCTTCCACTTCATTAATGTCGATCTCAAGATCGGTACCCGTGCATCGTAGGATGAAGTTGACGAGGTCCCGCATGGCCTGCCCATTGTTGCGCTGGTATTGAGACAACCACTGAGCGGCAACTGTATCGGCATTGCTGCTTTTCCCAAAGACCTCAGCTAACTCTAGTATTAGCCACGGGTTTGATTTTCCATACGCGAATGGAATTATCACTCACCAAACAATCCGCGTTCACCCGCCGCGAGACTAGGTCGTACTTTCGGCTTCCGGGGACGAGCAGCGGGTAGTCGGCCATTGGTGGCTGGTCGGAAGGCGAGTCGTCTCCCTAACCCGTTACTGGCAACCTTGGGTTTTTTCGAAGCGTGCGATCCCTTGGCCTTGGGTTTGGATTTCTTAGCACCAGTTCGACGTGCAGCGCGTCGTTTCTCTTTCAATTCTTCTTCATCGGTCTCGTCGTCACCGATATCATCACTGTCGGACTCAGACGCGTCCTCATCGCCGTCCTCACGCGCCTCGCCTCGCTTGCGCTTTCCGCCAGCAGCTTGTTCTTCGGCTGAATGTGTAGTCTGGGAGAATATTTCGGGCCGTCGCGTCTGTCGACCGGATTTACGTCGGTCTTCGGCGGGAGTCGATGATGGGCCACGGGGGCTTGATAAAGGTGGGTTGTCGATATCCATGATGTCGGATGGGAGTATTATATGGGTATGCGATCGGATAGATAGGTCTGCTGACCAGATCAATGGCCTTCAACGGAGTTATCAGATATCGCTGTAATTCAGGTCGGGGACGCGCTCGTGCAACGCGCGGGTCTGGTACGACCGAGCAAACAGAAGTTGGGGGGAGGTATGAAGGAAGTCTGCAATTTGTGACGTCGAATATTGGCGACACGCGCGCTGACCGTGTTGAGACAAGGTCAATCAAACGGAAGCACTTGGGCAGAAAACGGTCCGGGTCTCAGCGTGGGGGGAGACGCGACATCGTGCCTTGAGGCCTGAGGTTGCATATATTATGTAACTAACTAGTTCAGGAGCCTCAAACATTTGTTTATCACACGAAAATCCTCATGTTTTTTTTTCTTTCTCTCTCCCCTTTCAACTTCTTCTTTCTTGACACTCTAACTACCTAGAAATATAGAACTAGGAGCCCTATTTCTGACATAAGTGTCCGGCGCGCTAGAGATATACCCACAACGGCTAATTCTCCTAGACGATGTAGCTCTTGGCCTTATCTCAATCAGCGGCACGGGGGTCTAGGCGGATATCGAAGTGCTACAGTATCCTGTAATCTTTGAATCGTGGGTCTACATTATCTGTAAGCCAACGTTCAGGGTGAAACGAGTTTGGTTCTGCAAAGTTGGACAAGCCGCGGAAGGTTGAGTAGTGGGCAACGGAGACGGAGGTCTGGGATATAAGACAAGATACAGTGTTAACATCCATCTGTTCCCAGACTGACCTTCTTGGGCAAGTGCTGACTGCAGACCACGGCTCCCCCTGCAGGGACTACTCAGGATCCAATAGCCGGTGCGGGTGGATACATTTGCAGGCCTTCTTCAATTACCCCGTTCAAATTCGGCAGCTGGGCAACATAAAAGAATGCTATCTCATCTTCAAAGTTGAAATAGATGTAGATATCTTTGGCAAGTTTTGTTTGAAAGCAGTCTCATAGGTTAGGACTTCCAGTGGAGAGAAGTGTCGTACTCAGCAGCATATTATTGATGGTGTTAGATGTATGTACTAGACGAAGGCTCGTTTGATGTGGTTTTATCTGTAATACTTAAGAAGCTAAATTTCGGAGAGCTTTTCTTCACCATTTTGACCTCTATCTACTACTGTGAGATAAAGTCAACCTTCTTCTCTTTTAGCCATTTATCTTTCGGCTCTAGGGGTGCAATTACGGTCAGCAGAAACAGAAAAGTAAAAGGAATGGAACAGCTGAGAAGTCTTTATAATGAAAGAGGTGATGCATCGATCATATGAGGTGTTATAATCAAATTAACACACTGCACGGGGTACATAGATAAACGGATACTACTACAAGACAGTTTGTTCGGTCTCGAATTGCCTGTCTAATCTTGCATCAATGTCTCACCTATGCAATGTCATATGTAGTTTTTCCTTAATATATTTCATGAGCTGACCACAGACCTCATCTGCTTTATGCCCTTGAATAGTAGACCCGCCATAGCGACCTCCTATGCCGCTAGGGCATTTTCCTTTGTATCATCAAGAGACATTGACTCAGATAAAGATGTGCTAGTCTCTTTCAAACTGCGTTCATAGAAATAATGATCGGGTTTCCGCGTGCCAACATCCCGATGCAAGTATCACGTCCAGCAACCTATCATCGACCGGAACATCCAGGCAATCTCTTGTTCTAAGACTCTATGTTCATTGCTTAGTCGCTAGTAACACTAGGCACTCGTCATTCGGCCCTGTCCGTAATCGAATCGGATTTTTGAGTGGGTGATAGGGCGCGAAATATCCACAGGGAACTTGGAGTCGATTTAGGGCTTCTATTTAAAGAGGACGTCACCCATAACCAAAAGAAACTGCGTTGTAGGAGAACATTATAATTGGGATAGGCAATGCAGGGATCTAGGAAGCATAGTTGCTGGGAATTGGACTATATAAGCAAGTTCCGTATTTGAATATTGGACCTCGCATGTGCGAGAAGTAATGCTGCATATGCGCTGACGGCAACCCAAGATTGAAAATTTAACGTCGATAAGAATGCAGACTTCCCGAATCCAAGACTCGAATAGTATAGTGAGCCCCGCTTAGTGCTATAGTACCTCAAATACTGTGGGCGTTCAATCTTGAGCCGTATTTTGAAATAACGAATCCGAGTAGCTAGCATAACACCAGTGATTTGGGGCATGTTGAATTTGAAGCTATTCAGCACTCGGTCTCCTTGCCAACAAACATATAGCCGGTGATGACCAAGACGTAAGTAGCGTGCTTTTTGCCCTTCCTTAACGTACTTTATTCGTAGTTCAACACTAGCATGTATAAGCACTAGTGGTGACCCCGGGAGGTACCTACACTCATTATCTTCCTGCTCTTATTAGATTATATTTTGTTGCAAAAACGCCATTTGCCCCAGCTTACCAGCATCGTCCCAATTAGCTGAGGGCTGCAGATATTTCAAATTAAATTCAAGAGGAATTACTTAATATTATCAGCAGACCCGGTTTAAAAATGGGCTGGAGGGGAACTATAGGCAATAGACATAATCCAAGCCCTATTCTTTCGACAATTGAGGCAGAGTGCACACAGGGGAGTACCAATAAATAGCATATACTAGCTATTTAGTTGCTTTACTATTAATCTATAGCCTTTTCCTGAAGAAAATTAAATAAGCCGTGCAGATCACCTGGGCAGGCAGGGCTGGGCAAATGACATCTAAGTGCATTGCCAAGAGGTAACCCTCCACGTTCAACGCCAGTGCGGAGATACTCTTTGTCATAGAAACCTCAACCCTTCATTCTCTGCCAGTGATTTTATGTCGTTATGCTCCGGAGTCCTCATTCAGAAAGCCAAGGGAACCAGGTTGTTTGGGAATATTTCCCCCCCGCTTGACAAGTCGGACGCATGTGGATGTCTATGACTAAGGAGTCGTCATTTTCCTTTTTTATATAGTCGCCCCCCTCCAACTCGGATAACCTGGCCTGGCTTTATTGCTTAATACAAATATTACACTGCCAAAGGCTTTCCTCTTTACATCGCTAACGCTACTAGCCCGCCAAACTTTTTGCCATTTTATCTTCGCGCTCAAAACCTCACATCCATCACCATGCGACAACCAGCAATGCCCATTCCCTCGCCCTTTCAGTCTTCCATTGCGAAGCCAGGGCAGGGCAAAGTCGTCCTCTCTCTACTCCCACCAAACAACCCAACCCTCACAACCCTCACCTACAAATACCCATTGAAGCTAGTCCCGCGCACCGGCGGCTTCGTCCCATCCCCAGACTCCTCCGCCCTCTCAGACACACGTCCCTCCAACCCTGTCCACCTCTACCTCCTCACATACGGCGGCGGGCTTCTGCCAGGTGATCACATCGAAGTATCCATCACGCTCGAACCCAAGACGCGAATGGTGGTAACAACGCCACAAGGCAGCACCAAGATCTTCAAAACAACCCCAAACAACACCGGCACCGCCCCAAATGTAATCAAAGGCCACCGGGATCAAATGCCCGCAAACGACCACCTCTCCGACATGAGCCAGCAAACCCTCGACGTCAACATCGGCCGTCAAGCAGCCCTCTGTTATCTCCCAGACCCCTCCGTCCCCTTCCAACACAGCCGCTACGCCCAAGTCCAAACCTTCACCGTAGACGCCACGGCAAAAGGCACTGAGCGCAGCAGCCTCTGCGTCCTAGACTGGGTTACGCAAGGCCGCACCTCGCGCGGCGAGGACTGGAACTTCCAGTTCTGGCGCGGACGCAACGAAGTCTGGGCCGAAGACGACAAAGGCAAACGCCGACTCCTCCTCCGCGATTCGGTAATTCTCGACGATGAATCCGGAGACCTGGAAGATACTGCCATATCCGACGAAACCGAGGTCGAAAGTGAAAACACCACCCATACCGGTCTAGAAAACCCGGTTGACCTACCGCCACAGGCGCCGGCCGGCCTAACGCCGCTGAATATCATCGCGGAGCGCACGCGCCCGCATGGTGTCGTCGGAACGCTTATTCTCTCCGGCCCTGTGTTTGAGGCGCTAGGTTCGTTCATGCTGAATCAGTTCCAGTCGCAGCCTCGCATTGGCAGTCGCAATTGGTCAGACCATGCGCCGTCGTCGGTGCCTGAACCTTCGATTAGCCAAAAAGGCGATGTCACGTGGACGGCGGCGCGCGTGCGCGCTGGCTTCGTGCTTGTCAAGTTCGGCGCGAAGGACTTTGAGACTGCGAAGCATTGGCTTGGTGGACTGATTCGGGAGGAGGGTAGTGTTGCCCGCGAGTTCGGTGAAGAGGCGCTCTGCTGTCTATGAGGATCTGAGGTCCTACCGGTAGCTACGTTTGATGTGTTTTTTTAGTGTTCAGGGGGTTCTCCGCTAGTCGAGGGCCTGTTGACGCACTATATGATCTTTATAATCTCAGTTTGGTTTCAGGTTGTTTTGGGACTGTGTCCTTTGGTTTATGATTTTACTGGAAGCATTATGGCGTCAATGCTGGATATCGGCTATCAAGAGCATTGGGAAACACATCCCAGGTCGAGGAATAACATTATTGCTCCTGCGCTGAATGCGACAGAGACCAAAATTATGTGTGGCGAATTTGAATTGAAGAATTGTTTTCATCCACACTACCATCTCTCTGTCTCTTTTGTTATCAGAGTAGTATCCGTATTAATATCTTGAAAACTGCAATAAATTTTGATATTGGGTGTATAGCACCGATGAAATAAGAAGCAAGTCTATCAACAAAACGAAGCAATAAAGCCGAAGAAAAAGGCGAGGTATCATAAATCAGACAAGAAAACTCCGACGCTAGTCTAATCTAGCTAATGATCCCATATTCGATCAAAAGTATGAGCGAAAAGAAAGAAAAATAGATACGCACCATCTACCAGTGCATAGCCATCATCATGGCCACCAATCGAAAACCGCTGAATTCCAATCCCCTTTAGTAGCATCAACCAAATCATCAACATTTAGAACATCCACACCCTCCTGCGCAAGCACACGCCAGACATGATTGCGCAGACTATGAGGCCAGCTCGGCAGCGCCCAGTAGCGCACTTTCAAGCCGTGCTGGTGCGCAACACGAACCTGGCTGCGAATGCGGTCCATTTGGCGCTGCGTGAAGTGGAAAGGCCAGGGACGGCCGATTGTCTTTTTGAAAGACACAGAGGCATAAAAGCTATTCGACGTGTTGAAGGTGGATGCAGTGATGATAGCCGGCATACCAGATTGGCCTTGGCCTAAATCTGTGCCCGGGATGAGGGCTGCGTCTGGATGGGGGTTATTGTCTGGTTGGTCGGCGTCGACGAGTTTGTCGAGCGGGGCGTCGAAGAAGATATCGCGGTAAGTGGTATTTGCGGTGACAACATTGAAAGGTGTATTTCCCGTTCCGACGACAGTGACGGGGCCTTGGATAAGGTCCACGCCGTTGAAGTGAGTTAGGTAGCCGCGGTCACGGAGCGGAGCGAGTTGCTTCATGACGGCGTGCCAGGTTGCCGGACCTGCGGTTTTGAAGTCGATTAGGAGGATTAGGGATTGGGCTGGGTCTGTGTCAAAGACTCCATGCGCAGGGCTATCGCCTCCTTGGGTGAATTTGGTGGTTGGGTTCTGGCGCTCGAGGATGGTTACTAGCGGGTCGATGTACATGGATTGTAGGGTTCTGCGCTCTGTAAGGGACGATGTGCTGTGACCGACGTAGAGTTCGTCGTCGAAGAGCCAGACATCAGCTTCAACGCCTATGCATCCCGCTTGCAGTGCAGAGTACAGTGGTACTCGGTGCCAGTAGTCATTATGGGAGTGGCAGCTAACAGGGACGATATCGCGCGAGATATCGGTGGGCCAGCGAGTGTTGTCTACGGTGGTAATGCTGTCGGCGCTATCTAACCAATTATGAACTGCGCGGTCGTATTCATCCGGGAAGAACGAAAGGACGATACCACAGGTGATGGAGATGAATTGGATGATGCCTCTATTGTCGGTGATAGGTCAGTGGGTGGGTCTGATAGACACGGCCTGCATAGTTCTTGAAACCCACAGCATGATGAATATTCCAATAATTGCACGCCATAGACCATGCAAGTATGGCGATTGACAAGATCGCTTGCGCTTGGATGAATCTTCCGATAGCTCGGGAGATGTTGAAGACCAAGCCAAGGCCGTCCAGACTTGACGCCATGAGCGGGTCGGAAACCCCACTCGCTCAACAGAGTCAGGCCCATTGAGGCTCGGGTCCTCTGTATCTAATGAGTCTCTGTATGGATCAAAGTGCAGATTGGATATTGAGCTGCTCTGGGAAGAGCGGAAATAGGTCATAATGAGCGATTTGAAAGCCAAGAGAAGAAAAAGAAGAGAAGAAAAAGTCCCAGGCAGCCATAATAAATAAGTAAGCGGAGGATTAGGATCCAGACTCCAGGCAACCTTGGATTGTTATTTTTCTGTTACATCTACTTGACGATACCTACAGTGAATGTGTACATATGTATATTATAGGTACACGTGTTGGATAGTTGATGCTGATTGATCAGAAACTTTGGGCATAAAAAGGAACATATTTCCATCGCTATATACAAGTACACAAATTCAATGCAAACCCCAAAACACCTATGGGTTCAGATGAACACACTTTTTTATAGATTTACTCCTGGAGAGACTTGACATAGGTGACAGCCCGTGCCTTGACCTCCTCAACCATCTTCTCATCTCCATCGGCAGCCAAACCCTCCTCAAAAGAGAGCCACTTCTTAAAGAGGAAGCGGGCCTGCTTAGGCTTGAGCTTCTTGCTAGCATCCACACTAACGGGACCCTTCTTGCCACTGTGCAGCCCAAGGACACGCTCGAAGAGACGACGCACTTGCTCCGCATCGCCGACCTTGATCTCCAGGTCCAGAAGCACGTTCCACAAGTCAATACGCTTGGGGAATGAGGACAGGAGACCCTCGAAGACGGTACGACCGCGCTCAACATCTCCGTTAGCGGAGCGGAATTCAAGCTGGGCGAACTTGGAGGTCGTTTCGACGTGGGTGTGGGCAGGGAGGGACTGAAGGGCGCGCGGGAGCAGAGCCCGAGCGCGGTCGGGGGAGGCCATGGTGTCGAAGAGGAAGCTGGCGTAGTTGTAGAAGAACTTGGGGGACTGGGAGGAAACCTTCTTCTTGAGAGCGGCGTAGAAGAGATCACTTGCTTTCTGTGAAATTGTTAGCATCCGTAGAGAGTAAAGCTCGAAATGGATTTACACATACCTGGTTCTTGCCGGATTGGATGTAAATACTGATCATGCGCTCGTAGATCTCCTGGGGGTCGTTGTACTGGCAGGCGCGCTTGAAGACCTCCTCGAGACTGTCATCGTCACCGTAGGTGTTCTCCATGTTCAACAGCGCAACCCAGATGTTCAACTTCTCGGCATCCTGACCCATGGTAATAGTGCGCAAAGCACGCTCGGCAATGGCGCGAGCCTTCTCGATCTCACCCAGCTCCAGCTGGAAGGCCATGTACTGCAGCCACAGCAGCGAGGAGTCGGGCTCACCGAGAAGGAGTCGCTCGAAGTCGGCAACGGACTGAGGGCCATTGGCGTCCAAGTCGCCGGTCCGGTCCACCTGGATCTCGGCCTTGCGGTTCTTCTTCTTCTTCTTTTTGGAGTCCTCATCTTCGCTGTCGGAGCGCGCGGCGGCATCGGTCTGGGCGGTGCCGCTCCAGTCGAAACCGCTCGCACCGAGACCTCCGGCCTTGCTAGACTTCTGCACCAGGACATCTTCATCCTCATCCTCGGATTCCTCCTCCTCGCTGTCCTCCTCTACATCAACACCTCCCATGGACTCGTCATCATCATCCTCATCTTCGCTATCGTCCTCGCCGAGTTCAACACCGCCAAGACCATCAATGCTCATGCTGTCCTCATCCTCGCTGTCGTCTTCCTCTTCATCCTGGAAGTGGGAAGCCTTGAGTGAGAACGAGATCTTCTTAGACTCAAGGTCGATCTTAATGACCTTGGCCTTAACAGCATCGCCTTCGTCGTACAGTTTGCGAGCATCTTCGACGCGCTTCTCAGCCATCTCACTGCGGTGGCAGAGACCGCTGATGTTTGAAGACCCATCAACGACAACGAAAGCACCGAATTCCTCGACCTTGCGGACCTTGCCGGTGACAATCTGACCAACCTTAAGATCCTTGAGGGTGATGGGAGCCTTGAAGTTGGGGTCCAGAACGGACTCCTTCAAGCTCAGCTGCAGCTTGCCTTGCTCGGCGTCAACAAACGTGACCTTACCCTTGACGAGCTGATCTGGCTGGAAGGAGTCCTTCCATTCCTTGAGATACGAATCAGAAAGATCAGACACGCGGACATATGCAGTGATATCGTTGCTGATTGCCACAAAGAGACCGGAATCGGTGACTCGCCGGACGAAGCCGCGAACAATGTCGTTGGGCTTGACATCCTTGAGCGAAGAGATCTCACGGTCCTGGACGGGCAGAGAGGAGCTCATGACCTTGGAGGGGCGCAGCGACAAGGCGATCTTCTTGTTGGACTTGTCAACGGCAATAACGCATGCTCGGAGAACCTCGTTCTTGTTGTGTACGGTAGGGTTGGCCTTGGAGTAGTCATCTGCAAGATCGATCAGGTTGACCGCGCCAACAAGTGACTCGCCGAGCTGCATAATGAGTTGACGCTCAGTGACCTTGGTAACGCGACCAGGCAAGATCATGCCAACGGAGATATCTGCAAATGTGAGCTTGTCATATCCCTGCTTGGCAGAGAGGTTGAGGTGGCCCTTCTCGGCGTTAACAGCGGTAACCTGGACCTTCAAAGCAGAGCCGATGGGGAAGTTCTTCTCGATATCAGTCAACAAGGACAGATCATCTGATGCATCCATGAAGCGGAGTCTGCCGCGCACGTTGGGAGACAAGTTGACCCAGAGGCAGTCATCGGCGACATTGTTGACGAAGCCTGTCCAGAAGGAGCCGACTTGAACCTGCTCCATGTTAAGAGGGGCAGGATTGGCGGCCTTGATGTAGCTTGGCTTCAGAGAGAGCTCAAACACAGGGTACTTTCCAGTGCGGTGGCTGATTGGGAGGAACTTGTGGTTACGGGCATCGTGGACACCAAGGATTCTGGCGGAGAGAGTCTGCTTGGCCTTGAAGAATCGCAAGGGCTGCTTGCGATCTTTGATGTCTTTCCAGTCGTCGAATATCTCGGAGACATCAATGCGACCCTGAATGTTATCGGCGAGCTGGACATTGACCTGGGTCGCCTTGATAGAGACGACCTTGCACTCAACAATTCTGCCGAAGGTGAAGTCGGACATGGTCTTGATGTTCTCATCGACGGGGTTGGTAACGGTCTCGTCATTCTGCTGGGCTGCTTTCTTGGGAGCGGCCTGGGTAGCCTGAACGGGCTTCATGCTCAGAATGAAGCGCTTGAATTCCTGATCCACAGACTGCACATTGACAACAATCGTTTGCGCCTTTGACAGCCCGTAGTGAGGCTGCTCGAGGTTGGCGTCTTCGATAAGACGCTTAGGGAGCAAGCCAGTGAGGCCGCCGAGGAACTCAACAAATACACCATCAGGTGTAATGTTACGGATGAATCCTGTGACAAGGGAGCCCTCTTGGACTTCCTCGAACTGGCCCGGAATGTTCTTCTGCTTGGCAGCTTTCTTCAAGCTAGCCCTGCTGGAAACCTTGATAAGGCGGTGGGCGCGCTGGATGTTGAGGACCAAGAGGTCGTTCAGCTTCTGGCCCACGCGGAGCTTAGAGAGCATCGAATTTTGCTTAGATGGAGGGCCGTCGATGAGGTGCTCAGCATCGAGACGAGCGACGAGGCCTGACTCGTCAAGCTTGAGAAGGACATCATCATTAGACTTCTCGAAGACAACTCCAGTAACAAGGTGGCCGGGATGAAGGTTTTCAAAGGCCTCACGATACTTCTCGGTAAATGTCGAGGGGTCCTTGCACGAGACAGCAAGTCTTCCAAGGGATGCATCCACGCTCAAAGCATGAACATTAACAACCTGGCCGAGTCTGAAGTGCTGGGCCGGATCCTGGATGTAGGCTTCACTCATCTCGGAGACAGGAAGGAAGCCACGGACCTCACCGTAGAACTGCACAACAGCACCATGACTCTGAAGGTTGACAATGGTACCGGGAGACTGAGCCGAAGGGGTGATATCTTTGTAGTCCTTCCAGATAGTAGACTCGCTGTTGAGCAAGCTCTTCTTTAGGGTCAAACGAATTTGGCGTTTTTCGAGGTTAACAGAGAGGATTCTCAGCGAAAGCTTCTGGCCCTCGCGGAACTTCTTCTCTGGGAACTGAAGCATAGTATCCGCAAAGTGCATGGAGGGAACAAGACCGGTGATTCCATCGGCCAGGTTGACAATCAATCCATTCATACCATCGGCACCGATTAGAAGCTTCTCAACCTTTCCTTTCACAATAGCACCCACATTCACATCCTCAACGCGAAGGAAGGGCTGCTCGATAACGCTCTTCTCAAATGAGAGAATGTAGAGATTATCAATCGAGTTGTACCCGATAACTCTTGCCTCGTGGACAGCATCCAGCTGGAAAGCTCCAGAAGTTTCATCAATTGTTTCGACCTTGCCATCAGAAAGTCTCGACATGTGAACGAAGCCCATGTGTTTTGTCTCTCCAATGCGAGCATACACACCCAGACCGTGATCAACCTTCACGACCTTGACCTCGGGGATGATTGCAGAAATAGCAGGCGCATCGTCAGAAGAACCGGGACCGCGAGCATCGGAAGAGAGCTTGAGGACGTGGTCGAGCATAGAAAAGCTGACCTTCAGCGGCTCAGCAGCTGGGAAAGTTGAGATGATACGACCCTTAATCTTTGCGCCAATCTTGTATTTCTTCTCCAGATCAATCTTGCCGTTGATACTAGACTGAACCAGATCAACGGTTGCGTCGAGCATTCCCATAATCTTTCCGATCATTCCGTTCGATGTGACTTCCGTGAGAAGAATTTCTGCGGCGGTACCGGGGAGGAAAGTGTTGATGGTAGGGGCCGAGCTGAGGTAGTTGGACTTCTTAATCGAGGCGGATGTTTGGAAGTTGGAGGACAGCTTGATGACATTGCCACTGGGGTTCTGGCCGGTGACCATGCAAAGGAAAACAGAGCCTTCCTTGATGCTAGAATAATCCACACTGGGGTCGGTCTCCTTGGAGGACATGAAGCCCTTCAGTTCTGAACCTTCAATGCCAAGATCCATGACCACACCGTGATCTTCCACACTGACAACGGACGCTTGGACAGCCGAGTTCACAACAAGATCGGACTTTGAGAAGCCAGTGTTTGTTTGTCTAGGGTCGACAGAAAGCTCAATTCGCTTCTTGCTCTTTGACTTGGGATCATCGGGGTTGTTGCCAGTAGACACAACGAATGCCCGCAGGTATTGACCCAAATAGAAATGATCCTTCAAGTCAAACGACTCGTCGTCGGAACTGTCCTCGGCATCGTCGTCTTCGCCTTCGTCGTTCAACATCTTCTCAAGTCTGTCTTCGAGGCCCTTCGAAACGGCTGTGAGAGGGACGTAGCCGGTAAGGTTGTTGGGCAGCGAAAGGCCGATGTCGTGGGCGTTGATACTTGAGACCTGACCCAGGATCATGGCTCCGGGTACAATACGCTGCAATTGTTAGAGTGATGCGATATGAAGACTTTTTCCAGCACGTACCTTGAAGCTAAGACCCTCGATGCGAACATTTTGCTTGTCATCGGTTTCCTTGTCTGCAGACTTCTTGCCCTTTGACTTCTTCTTGCGCGATTTCTTGGTAGTCGCGGTAGTTTCTTCGTCCTCCATTTCAACATCGTCGTCGCTTTCCTCGGCGAATTCCTTGGAAGGCGTCTTCTGGGAGAGTTTCTTGTTTCCAGATTCTTTCTGCTCGAACAAAACATCTCTGTTGGCCTGGATCTGAATTTGCTTGCGCTCCAATGGGGTTAGAACACTTGCGCCACCACGAGGGAACGAGGGCTCGTCGTCGCGCAGCACAGAAAGTTCTGAAGCTTTCCCAGCAGTGGATGTGGTGGCATCGTTTGACTTCTTATGATCTTTCTTGACCTCCTCCGCTCCAACTTTAGCACGTTTTTGGGGCTGACGAGCAGTATTTTCTTCGGGGGCATTCCCCTTGCGCTTGATAGGCGCCATTCTTAAACTGGCAAAACCGAATCGTGCAGTTGCAGATTGCGGTCTAATTCCTCAAGAGAAAAGATAAAAAAAATTCCGCGGACGCGGCAGAACCTTCTGAGCGGTGTATAGACATGGGGTCATGAGTCAGCATATTGATGCCTGAATATCAAGGACAAATCCCCTGCCAAGATCTGTAACTAACTAACGTATTTCACATACGAGCCGGCCACACAAACGAGCCGGCCACACACCCCAACTTAATAAATTTAAATACATTTATCTCAACCATAACGCCATTGAATTAATTTAACTAACTAAGTGGTCTATCTGGACATGTTTCTCTTCTATGCCCTGGCAATCTGCATATTCCACACCCCCGGGGGGGCCGCGTACGTGACTGAATAGCCGATTCTCTAGGTATGCTAGGGCCGGGGGGAGGTGCTTCAGTTGCTTCCTGTTACTACATAATTAATACAGATGCTTCTTGAACTGAGAGGCCTTCTTCAGCAGGTATCTGCCTTCGGGATCGAGTACGCTTTTGCTTCTGCTTCTCGTTAGCGGCGCGTAATTCCTTGTTTTCTTTGGCGAGTAAGATAGTACCTTGCATTGTAAGACGGAAGCCTTTCACAAGCTGGTTTAGTACACGATCTGACGGGCTAGGCGGGCTTCGAGATCTTATACGGAGTAAAGCTTTGATTGATAAAGCCTATTGACGTAGTTCTTTCTCTGTAATAGGGGTTTTTAGGGTAAAATTCCGGCTTAATTCACTACCCTAGCTAGCAGGGGGGGTTAGGGTTCGAAGCCGGATATTAAGCTTTGAAATCACTTAGTTAGGTACAAATGGTACTAAACTAGCTGCTCCAAAGCTATTTTTAATAGTCTCCGATTTAAAAGCTTTAATTCGTACGAGGGGGTAAGCTTTAAGGAAGTCAAGTTTATTAATATAATTGATCCCGGTACATATTTTTATCTTAACCATCCGACCGTATGATTATTTTAATACCGTAAAACAACTAATACCCAGAGGTTATAAAAGATAAGATAAATACGCTGGTATACAGATTAGTATTACCTTATTTTGCTTACAAATTTCGTCGAATTTAGGCGTTAAATGACTTCCGTGGCTGTTAAGTATTAAAAGCCAATACCCCCTTTATATATAAAGAAGTACTAGGAATAAAGAGCTTCTTAAGCTAATGAAGTCTAATTTTATTAGAGGTCTAGCCGTTAGGACTAACTTCGAAACGCTAATCCTCTAGAAGGCCGTCGAACCATGATTCAATAAAGACTTTACCTTTAAAAATCACACACAGAGGAAGGGCCCAGCCAGAAGCATTCGTACACTCAATAACAGTCACCTACTCTCGATTTCTAGGTTATAAAAGTGAACGCCGACCGTAGTATTCACTCCTTATAATAACCTTCGCAGTTATAGTCAATCCTATCGCGAAACCAGTCTCGTTAAAGTTATAGATATCGTCGGGATCGATTCCATATTAAAAGACTGTCTTTTAAACTAAATCAAACCACTCCGTAATGATTTTAGGGTTTTCACATTTCGCACACTCGTAGTTATACCGTTTCGAGAATCGGGAGGAGAGGAGAGGACGTCTTTTAACAAAGTTTGTAACCCAGTTTTCGCCGACCGAAATAACTGGGGTAGTTCCACGCTTTTCAAGGAGAAGATCCGCCATTCCTCGTACAGAAGAGGGCCGGGGGGCTACTCCACGTAGATCTATAGAGAGAATCCATTTTTCAAGAGATTCCTCTTCAATTTCAGTCAATTTAGATAAATTAGCGCGAGAATTCGCGCGTTGTTGGTGGCTACGTAGTCGGTCTTGAAGTGTTGTACGGGGTATACCAAAACGGCGGGCCACTTCACGAATTGAAGAGATTTCTTGATTCTTAAAAGCCTGGATAGCTAGTAAGATTCGACCCTCTTGCTCCTCTAAATTTTTAGAGGATCGGGGGCGAATTGGTGGCATGGTAGGTGGTTGAAGAAGAAGGGGTTAAATTAATTGACGCGTTTTGGGTGGGGTGGCCGGCTCGTTTGTGTGGCCGGCTCGTATGTGAAATACGTTAGCTACATACATAGTACGTCGACTTTCCTCACTACGCCCTCACAAGGCAGCCCAGAAATAAGAAACCGCGTTCCTAGACGGGCCAGCCTAATAAAGTATCTCGCTTAAGCAACATTTGCCCAAAAATCCCTTCAAAAGGCTGTGTGAATTTGTAAATGTCATCACTACATGTCGCCCCCACGCGTCGTAGCCGACGCCTTTGTCGGACTTCACTAGACTATACCGATAGATCTATAGATGATGAAGTTTTTTTTCCGACATGACGACACCCCTCCTCAAATTCTTGATTTTTTTTCCATGTTGTTTTGAGGCTTCCTTCAGAGGTCGGACGAATCACCTTGCTCAGCCCTCTCCTTTCTCTTGTCGCGTCTCGCTTGCCATTTGAAGGCGAAAAAGATACTAACAAAAAGTGCAGCATCGAAGACAGAAAGACCAAGATAGAGCTTTGCACCAATATGCCAATGGGGTGCCTGCGCGGCGGGATATGCGGCAATAGGTAGGAATGCACTAAACAAGTATGAGAACAGAGTTCCAGTCGCGAACAGAACCGTTCGAACTTGAGGTTCTTTCTCGAGATGTGCAGATGCCCAAGCGCAAAGAAGCATAGTCGATACCCTGTCCCAGTTAGAAGAAATGAAGTACATGTGTATCAAGAGGAATGTAATACTCACGCTCCAACATAGTTCATATACCAGCCAGCCATGTAGGCACTCTCACTTTCAGGTCGTATTATCAAAATAATCAGTGAGGTGATATTAATCACCTGAAAATAGGATTAGTATCGGGTTCTTGACTCTGCTGGAATGCCTTACTGAGTGAAGAAGCAAAAATGGCAACCGAGTACCAAGATAATCACTGAAGCCGCTAAACAAGAGCTCCGCAACTAGTTGGAGTGCTTGGCCTGCAATTGGTAGATAATTGAGCATACCAACCGAGCTAGATGGCTTATTAGTGCAAGTGCTTAAGAGAGGAAGTAATACTCACTATTTCAAGCTCCCATCGGGATTTTTGAGGGACTTGAGCCAAAGGTTGAAATAATTTGAAGGCGTAGTATTGGTTCCGATAGCCCAGGCAACTATAAAAAATCGTTGGTTAGATCATCCGACTTTCCTTCAAACGAAACCCTGAATTTAATTACTTGAAAACAACCAGACATGCCAAAATTTGAAGCAGCGCAGGAATGTTTTGATGTTGATCCCAACCTGCGGGTCACGGCCTATTCTGCGAGTTCGCTCTTCAGCGATGGCTTCAATGGAATATTAGCAAACACTTGCTAAATATAAATTTCAGTGTGCATTTCCATACCAATATCTCGAGGCCTGAGATAAAACTTGGCAAGGGGGTTTGGGCGATCCGGCTAGATATGATATGTCCTGTCAGTTTAAAACAGGGAATGACAAGAAGTAGGTTCGTACAAAGCCTGGTAAAAGCGTGAAAGCTAGTAAGGCGATGAATATAGTGCAAACCCCCTGTAGAATTAGCACAAGTCTATCGAAAATCGCCAATACAATGCTTACATTGATGATAAATGCCCATCGCCAGCCGCTTCGACCAAGGGCACCTTCCAGATTAGTTGAAAGTGCACCTTGCATCGCGCCAGATAACATAGCCCCAACGGGTTGTGCAATATTGTAAATACTCATTCGGAGAGCCATTTCATGAGGCAAGTACCATTGGCTAAAGCGCAGAGTTAGCATGTGTGCTTCTGATAGTGGATTAGAGTATTGACCTGATGATGGTAAAATAACCTGGCCAAGTTGCGCCTTCGAAAAAGCCGATAAGGAAGCGAAGGCCATAGACCTATAGAAAATACCGTCAACTGAGATTAAATGAACGGATCGGGCATCTGTACTTGTTTTGCGCTGGTGACCGTGGATAAACAGCAAGTCAATATACCCCAAATGATCTAAAAGCTTTGTCAGCGTTTCTGAATACCTAGGTAGTATAAATTGATTTTTACTTACCTCGCAGGTGGGTAGCCAAACTGACGGTCCGATGTGGGAAATTATGATGCATGAGGGATATAGCATGATCATGTAACCAATGCTATTATGGTTAATAAGAATGTCTCACAAAAAGAGCATCGGCGACTTACTTGAAGAAAGTGGTAAAGTAATTCAGCTCATTTCCATAAAGTTCCAAATCAGTTTCCATTCCGGAAACATAGGCATTGCTCTAGTAGCTCGTTAACATAGAATATTCCTCAGGGCTGCGGATAAACATACAATGTTGGTTTGATCTAGGTATTTGAATGCATAGCCTAGAAAGCCAATCGTCAAGAAGAAAATATCCAGGCGCCATACCTGTGTTAGATAAATCAAAATTTTAGACACACAAATGGGAGAGGGTTGATAGACATACCAAAGACCTCTCTTCTTTCAGGTCAATTTCTGCGACTGGAGAGACTGTGCTAGTAGCATTCTTTCCATCAGAGACTATTTGTGCGCTCATATCTTAGTTTTCCTACCAGATCTGCTATGAAAGGCAGATCAAGAACGCGGAATTTACGCCTGTGAAAGAGGCGTGATATAGGTTTATGGGTGTACTACAACAACACTATTGTTGAGAGGATTTCCGTATCTTTCTTACTTCAATCTATTAAGCTTTCCTTTGGACAGTAATATGGGGGCGGAATGGCATCATCCGAGTAAATGAAGGCGTATCTAATGCTTGTTTTGAATAAGACTTAACGCCTGTACCGACCTCAAGTATAGAAGTAGCATAAATATGCCTCTTTTTGTTTAAATATTCCATTCATCTAACTAAAAATTCCAAAAGTGCGTAGCGATTGACATCAGTCTAGGGGGTGTATGGCACCATCATAGTTGAGGTCTTAGTATGTTGTAGATCCATAGCCTAGCGTCACTTCATCGGAGCAGCAATATGGCACTCATATTACGCCATAGGGCTGTTCATGCGCTTTGTTACTGGTTCTGCTACTAAGCTACCTGCAATATATTTTGCAAATATAAAAAGTCCCGCATCCGTGCGATCATAGGCTGAAAGACGGCTCGGCCAACTCCACTGATGATAGCCTTCTGCGAGAAATTGCCGATCCTAGGTATTTGTGGAGGGACACGCGTAAGCTTTAGCCTGACATAGGATCCTTAGGAGAACCTTGCGAGAGCAACAACAGAGAAGGCCGTAGCGAGATAAAAGCCTAAGAGACTAAGGCCCGCCATATACACCGAGAGTACGCCGAACCCAGGTTTCGGCGATGTAATATTATGAGGGTATAAAACTTCAAGATACTTTGCTTGGTCGGTCTAGGCAACCTCTTTGTTCCCTGAAACCTCTGTGATATCTGCCTCGCCACCCAGTGAATTTCCATGCTTGTGAAACTTCCGAAGAGGCGTTTTCTTCCGGAACAATCGGTCAATTTCTTCGAATGATCTTCCTTGGCATTCAGGGACACAGAAATAAATAAAGCCAATCTTCGACTGAAGGTTTGCATAACCGGAATCCATGAGATATGGTAGACTAAACGAAACTGCGAAGCTGGATGTAAAAGGTTAACGTTCCTGTCCCACATGATGGTTGAAAAGCAATGTTAACTTACAATGTAAGAACATTTGCAACAGACGCAATCCGCTGTGAGTTATCTCGCACGCGCAGAGTTGGTATCTCAGTAGTCACGACGTATGTTAACGCAGCCCATCCTATGTTGAAGCCCACTGTGAACAGGGAAAGCATTGCAACAATGGCTGACTTCTGAGAATGAGATGGAGTATGTACTCCGAGTCCTCCCATGGTAAGAAGTGCGGTTGCTTGGATTACCGCACCAATCAGAAGTAAGGGCCTGCCAACGTCAGTCATGACCCTCTTTTGGGGATGCGAGCTCACCTTCTTCCAACTCTATCGTTGAGGTATAGGCATAGTAAAACTATGACGAGTCCGATAGAACCATTGATGACGTTGAAGTTGAGTTTGCAGGGATTTTACATATAGAGTGCCATATTGCGATGCGAATGCCTGCCCTGTAGCCTGTTGGAAAAAGTTGAGTGCAACAACGATCGCTGTTCGCTTTCGGTTAGATTTTGAGAATAGTTCCTTGAAATGACCTTGCTCCGGTTCACTTTGCAACCCCTTTTGGGTTGGTTGTAGTTCATCTTTCACTGCCTTGGGGCGTTTTATATATAGTGTTTTAACAATTGAAAGCTTGCGAGTTCAGCATTGAATCCGTGTCCTGTGTAAAAGGAAACAATACAAATAGAAATTGTCTAAAAAGAGGAATATTACTGAGATACAACTACAAGAAAGGATTAATCAAGGGAAATTTGGCATTTTCCTGGCGAACTGCAAGGTGTACCACGAGAATAGCGCAATAACATTTTCAGGGGAATGATCTGAGCAGATTATGAGCGATGTACGAGCAAAATGTGCCATCACACCCCTGTTGCCAGTGAGCGAGGAAGGTCCCGCTGGGGAGACCAATGCCTCGTCAAGGAACACCATAGTCAGGGGACATTAACGTAACTGGAGAGAGAAAACCGATCCGGCAAACAAATGCGCCTGTGTATGAGGATGCTAAAGGGGTGGGGGAGGGGATACATGATGGTGAATCTTGTTTATCGTGAAATCAAAAAAAAAAGAAAAGGGGGAAGTGAAATTCGTGACAAGAGAAGATGAGGGAATCAAATGAGCACCAGAAACTGTTTAGACGCAACGCCAGACCGAGAAGTAGCTTGGCCGAAGCGCACGAGAGGCGTCGAGGTTGTGTGCAAGCAACCTGGCCTCTCGGTAGCCAGTGGTGCCCTGGCCATGCGAGGATACGCTGGGAGCAGCTTCGACGTATGGTTTTGAAAAAGGAAGAAGATACAGAAAGGGGGATAGTGCATGGGAAAGACGAGTCTTTACATATCCATGGTATCACCGCCGTTGCCGAAGTTGAAGCTACCAGGTTGCTGCTGGCCAGTGCCGAGAGAGAATCCGGTCTGGGTCTGCTGGGGAGCAAGCTCCTCGATATCACCACCGGCCTCATCCTCGTCAGAGAAGTACTTCTCGATGATGTTGTAAGCTTTCATGTAGATCTCCTCGTTGGCGTTGTTTTGGCAATCGTGGATCTTTTCCATACCACCGGCCTCTTCGATGAAGAGAGCGTAGCGGTTGACACGAGCCTCACCGGGCTGGCCAGCCTCCTTGTCCATGTCTCCGACCTTGAGGATGTTCTCAAGACCATCGAGAGCAACCTGGATGATCTTGTTGTCAGGGCAGGCCAGGAGATCGCACAGGGGCTTGATGCACCCTTGAGAAACAAGGTAGCGGATCTGATCGGGCTTCTGGAGACCACCAGAAGTGGCGTTTGAAATAGCCCAGCAAGCCTCCTTGCGGGTCTTGAAGTCACCGTTGGCAAGCAGGTTGATAAGGGGAGCGATGATGCCAGCGTCGACGACTGCCTGGATCTGGCTGGAGTTGCCAGCAGTGACGTTGGAGATGGTCCAGCAAGCTTCCTTGCGGATACCATCCTTGGTGGAGCTCAGGAGGGAGAGCAGAGCAGGAAGAGAACCACAGTTGATGATCACCTGGGTTTGGACGTCATCACCAGTGACGATGTTACCAACGGAACGGAGGGCGGGTGTCTGGACGGAGGTAGAAGCGTGCATAAGGAGCTCCACTAGGCGACGGGGGATGCCGGCCTCAATAACGGCCTGGATCTTGTCGTTGGCACCATCGGACAAATAAGAGATAGCCCAGCAAGCGTCAATCAGGACCTCATCGTCCAGCATGTAGATAAGCTTGGCGAGGACGGGAAGGGCAGGGGCAATGGTGTTCCAGTCAGGCTGGGGGGTCTTGCCACGGCAGAAGTTGCTAAGAGTCCAGGTAGCGTTGCGGAGCATGCTCAGCTTGCGACCATCGTTGATGAGGTTGAGAAGGGGACGCAAAGCACCGGCACCCAGAACAAAGTCACGGCAGTGAGGGCTGTCACCGGCAATGTTACCGAGGGCCCACACGGCTTGTTCACGAACATCAGGCTCAGGGCTGCTAAGCAACTCGACGAAGATGGGGACAGCACCAGCCTCGATGACGACCTGGGTCTGCTGGGCGGAACCGGAAGCAATGTTGGTCAAAGCCCAAGCAGACTCGAACTGAACTAGGGTGTGAGGCGAGCGAAGGAACTCGACGAAACGGGCAACGACACCGGTCTCGATAACACGCTCGATAGGAGGGTTGCGCTCCTTGGAAAGCAATTTGCGGAACTTGGTGGTAGCTTGAATCTGTTCCTCAACCTGATCGGAGAAAACTCCCTTCACCATCTGGGGAAGCTCGACGTTGAGCTAAATAAATCATTTTGTTAGCTTGGTAATTTTCACAATGTTTTTTTTATTGCAGTGGGGCGCGGCCTCGAAGATCCGACTTGGAGGGGCTTCGTGGGCCATGGCAACAGGGCGGTGAAAAAAATTCCTTGTTGATGATCGCATCATAAAAACAAAGAAATCTCAAAAGAACCCAGGGGGTGGCAACCACACAATAAGCCCGTAGAATTTCAAATGAGGATATAGAATGAAACAAATCCAAAAGGATCAAAGAAAATTTCCAAGACCTACCTCACTCTCAATAGCACTAGCCTCATCATCACTCTCAGTGGCGGCAGCCATGCCACCAACACCGATTCTACCATCCTGGGTTTGGATACCACGTCTCTTGGCCAAGTTCTCATCACGCTTCGCCTTGCGAATCTCAACCTGCTGTTCTTCACGGCGGCGGCGGAGCTCGTCGGGCTTGAACTGGTTCTTGGCCTTGAACTGCGTGCGGCGATGTTCGGGAATATAGCGTTCCGCCATGATGAAAATGTAAAGAAGAAACTAAGCGCGCCGCGGGAATCGATTGTGTAGTAGGTGGTGTTGAGTGGGCGCGCTGGGGGATGAAAGGAGAGTAGGAAGAAGGAAGAGAGAGGGATCTGATGTGGGGGGGAGAAGACTTCTGTGGGAGGGGAAACGATGCTATCACGTGACCATTCCATTTTATTTACATCCATGGGTTTGGGCAACAACCTCTTCCTCTTTGAGCTTTTGTGAATTCTCCTTCTCTGGATGTTCATTCATGGCAATAACTCTACGATGGATGTTCATTAACAAAGACATACATATTTTTGAGCGGTTTGTAATTTGTCATCGGGAGCTTGCAGGACGTCTAACCCAAGCTTCTTCCATGCAAAAGACATGGCTTCAGGTGATCTAGTGGATATTACCACCGCTTGTTCTTCACAAGGGAATTTCAATGTCAATGTCCTAGGAGTGGTGGTTGATACTCTACCACTCTTTCGGACCAAAGGCTCGTCGGCATGCATCACATTCACCATCAAAGACTACGATTTTGATGGACCGACCTGGCAAGGTGGTCTCAAAGTCAAATATTTCAATGATGATGAAAGTTACCTTCCCAATGTCAAGCTCAATGATGTAGTCCTACTACGAAATATCCGGGTGAGTGGATATACATGAATGCAGCAGCATAGTAAGCTGATACGATTCAGGTGACAATCTACCATAACAAACCCACAGGGGTAGTTTCTCAACATTCCCATGTGCCATGGGTGATTTTCCGACCGCAACCAAGTTTGAGCTCCAGCCCATTCATCACCAGTGGTCCTATCCCTTTCGAGCCGAGTTTGAAGGAAAAGGACCAGGCACAATCACTCCTGGATCGCGTATCTGCCGCAGGAATCTCTGTGCCACAACCCACGCCACGCAGTGTACCCGCCTTTCAGCAGTCTTCTCATGTTCAGGCTCCCGGCGCAGCCCCAAAATTTGGAGGGTTACCATGTATTCCTATTCAGTTTGCGAAGGTTCGCCTATTGTGTCAGTTACTTGGCCAAGTTGTGAGCCTCAATACTTATGACAGTGAAAAATCCGTACTGTACTTGACAGATTTTACCGAGAATGAGGAGCTTGTCAATTACAAGAAACCCGGAGAAGATGACGAGGAATCAGGTCCTGAAGGGGACCGATTTAATTATGTAAAAAAGACAAAGAACTGGCCAGGCCCATGGGGCAAATTGACCATTCAAGTGACTTTATGGGAGCCGCATGCCACATATGCCCGAGAACACCTCAAGGCAGGTGATATCGCTCTATTGACATATGCCCGGATCAAGGAAGGCCGTGGTGGCTTGGAAGCTGCCGTTCATGAAGACAGACGATTTCCGGAGAAGATTCATGTCCGGAAGATGAATTCCAATGACGAGCGTGTACAAGAATTGATGACCCGTCGGACCGAATATTGGAAGATCCACGGCGAACCCAAGGCAGATACCAAAAAGGCCAAAAAAAGGAACAAAAGAGTCGAGCAGAAAAAGGAAGCTCGGAAAGAAGATGGCCAACTGACCATGCCAGCAGCATCACGAATCAAGGTGAATCAACATGGTGAGTTGATTATATGCAGAGGAGGAGCCCACTAGCTGATAAATATTTAGTCAAAACAAGAAATTACACAGTGCCTACTCTCTCTCTCGAGAAGATTTTGTTGGCAGAAACCCACATAAACCATGCCCCGGGCGGCATTGTCTACCAACTCCCCTTTCAAAATGTCAATTACCACTCTCAAGTCCGGGTGGTTGACTTCTTTCCCCCAAGGGTAGAAGACTTTGCGATTCAAACCACTAGCGCTCCCTTATTCGGCAATGAGAACGGCGCCATCGATCCTAAATTTGGCTGGGAATGGCGGTTTTGCCTTCTTGTGGAGGGGGTTGAGCCCAAACCTTCCAAACAACAGCCCCGAGAAGTGATGAAGCTATATGTGTGCGGTCAAGATGGTGATTGTCTTCTTGACGATGATGCATTCAACCTCCGCGACAACCCGCGGAGGCTGGAAGCGATCAAAGAAAAGCTTTTCCTCCTATGGGGCAATCTCGAGGAGGAAAAGTCGAAAGCCATGGCTTCTGGTCAACAGAGTTGGGGACCAGTAAAGTCCTGCCCATTCGAGTGTTGCATCAAGGAATATGGCGTTCAGTGCACCCATGACAAAGATCCCAATGTCATGGATGTCGACGGCGAGGTATGCACTCACCCTGATTGCTTTGGATGGGAGAGACGATTTGCCATGTTCGGCACGACTATCCACACATGAATTCTAGCCCAACCTTGGAAGTCTTGTAATAATATCAATTCAAATACCCCTAAATAAATCTTGTATGGATTGATCCTTTATACTAATACAATTTAAAATTTCGAATCAATAGATAGATAGTTGAGTCTTCTGCGCCTGGAACCGTCTTTTTCACCCGCATGGAAAAGGAAAAACAACGATTAATTCTCAATGGCTGTATAGCAAGCCTGCTCTCATGCACCGTCCATAACTCCCGAATTCTGATAATGTCATGGGTGCTTCCCTTGAACCTTTTCCCCGTGAAACCTCAAACCCGGTCACGCCGAACTCAATACACAATATTTTAGGACCTTACTGCAAGTGCGAAAGGTTCAGATCGCCCGAGGTGGGCATAAGATTGCCAGATGGCCACTCAAATTTTCGTAACTTTGACGATGTTGGTGTCAATACCATGCGCCACAGGCTCAAAGCGGCAGCTGTCGCCTCGGAAGCAAGTCTTTTTACCAGGCTCACTCTGAGGGCAACGATGACCATAGATACACTCGACGTCATCGCATTCTAGACCAAAGCGACAGGGTGTCATGCGAGCAATGGCAGACAGAATGTGCAGGTCTTGGCGGGACAATTTGCGATCATGGTCATGATAGCAATTCTCTTCATTAGGGCATTCACCGAGCAAGAAATGATAATTGCAAAGCTTGAGCTTCTTCAGTTTGTTAAGATCATCGCGAGGAATGCTCTTGAAGTCGAGCCGATCAACACGTTGGCCATACTTATTCCGCTCCACCGTCTTTGGGGGGGATGTACCAGGCACCTTGGACCGAACAACCTGGAAATCAGAAGACTCCGGTTTAATTGTCACTGGGGCTAATGGGGCACCCAAATTTGACACACTGGTGCTAGTAGATGTTCGTGACAGTGGAGCAGGTGTTTGGAATTGCTGGGTTGGCGATGGTGTAAGCAAAGTCCGCGAAGGGATTGCGCTTTTCCAGGGAGCAGCCCAAGACGGTGCATTCGGTGCGCTCGGTGCAGTCAGTGTAATTGGAGCAATCTTTGTGGTTCGGAAAACATCTGGGAACTGGGTAATTCGATAGTCCTGATCTCGGAAATAATCAAATTCCTTCTCGAGTGGAAGACCCTCAACCAGCGAGACTCGGCCCTTATAATTCGCACCAGAAATGAGTTCTGTCAATGACCGGGCATATTCTTCATTGGAGGGACAACCAAGGAAGAGTTGGTGGCAATGGCAGTTGTATAAGTAAAGCTTGAATGCCTCTGGAGGGAGCGAATCAGCAACGGTTTCTGCTATGTCAGGTTGCACCACATACCCTTGATTTTATCATGCGCTTTGTTTTTGCCAGTTCCAACATCCACAATTTCGAAGAATGATGCACTCTCATTGAATCCACGGATAAAATCACTGATTGTGGAGGCCTCTAGGGCGATTCCGCCCCGAATGTAAGTCTCCATAAGTCCCTTCACATTAAGATAGATCTTGGTCATTATCTTCGGCTCGGTGATCGTGGAAAGGATTGTCGTCACATAGCCCTGGAGGGATTTCCAGAGCTGCTTGGCCGCATTGCGTCCACCCTGTTCTCCTAGTTGCAAAAATTCGTCCTTGAATATTATTCCTTCGCCGTCTAAAAGCAACACGACAAATGGTTCGCGGTCCTGGAAGGGGAAAGAAGGATATGTTAGCCCGAACTTAGGCAATGCATCCAGGGCTGTGCTCACCATCATTTTCTTGACAACTGATATCTGGTCCATCAGCTCCATTTCATGTACCTGAACCTCACGATTGAACCGGGTTTCGCGTTCATGATCGAGTTTCTCTTGTTGGAAGGAATTCTCTAGGGCGGTCACACGTTGAAGGAGTTCCTAATCATGAGTCTTGTGAGAATGAATCAAGGACTAAGGAAGGAATTGTTGGTACCTCAATGAAGTCATTCTTCTGCTGGTCCAGCGCACTTAGCTGGCGATAGCGCTCTAAATAAGCTTGGGTCGCCATTTTTGTAAATCGATGAAGATCGTTTGAATATCTGAAAAGTGTTGGAATTGCGAAGAGGATGAATGCGACAGAAGAGAAGAGAGAAGGTAAGGGAGAGAAGCAAGTTTCAAGTCTGATCAAAGCGAACAGGGAAATTCCGGTGGGCAAGCGCTTGCAGGAGGTGACAATCTACAAAGCGCGTAAAGTGTTGAAATCACTGTAATCCCCAATGATCAGTGACCACCTCACTTAATTAAATTAATTGATATAAGAAGAGAATTTATACTCAGTTGTCTTTGATTCCAATAAAAAAAATCAATCTAAGACCGCGGGTGCTATCTGGCTGAGTCAGCCCCCCGGTTTTGCATACGTGGAGCCAAATATTCCCCTTCATCTCATCTTGACCTTGACCTTTCTCCTGTTTCTGTTTCTCTTTCTCTTTCTTTTCTCTCTTCCGGTTTCAAGATGACTCGCTTTGGTTTCCTCTCTTTGGCTCTACTCTCTCTCCAGGCCTTCGTTGGCACCGGCTTTGCTGCTGTATGTGTTTCGTCTTGATTTGTCTCGGGGACCACGTCGCATGACTCAATTGACTAATTGTTTGGTTTTCAACTTGTAGGATGCCGAGAATGCTGAAGCAGAGGTTCCTGCTCTGGCTGTCTCGGCCCAGGCCTCTTTCCCTGCTTCCGAGATCTTCGGTATCAAACTTGTCAACGGTCACCCTACCCAGGCGCTGATTGCCATCTCCAACGATGAGCCGAACCCTATCACGGTGAACTTTGTCGGCGGTAGTCTTCGGAACCCCGATGACCAGGCCAAAATTGTCCGCAACTTGACTGCTACTCGTTATGCCATCGAGGTTCCCGCTGGCGAGAAGGAGACAATCAGCTACAGCTTCGCCACCGAGATGCACCCCCAGGATCTCCAGATGACTCTTTCTGCCATTATTTCAGACAGCGAGGGCCGCTTGGTTCCTATTGTTGCCCACAATGGCACTGTTAGCATTGTGGAGGCGGATACCAGCATCTTCGACCCCCAGATGTAGGACGCCCCCCTTTTACTTTGGTCGCGTGAGGGCAATTCAACTAACAATACTAATTAGCATCTTCCTCTACTTCTTCCTGCTTGCCTGTGTCTCTGGCACTGGTTACTTCTTCTACACCGTTTGGGTCGCTCCCTACTTCCCCCAGAAGCGCAAGTCCGGAA
This sequence comes from Penicillium expansum, assembly GCF_000769745.1. Taxonomy (NCBI): domain Eukaryota; kingdom Fungi; phylum Ascomycota; class Eurotiomycetes; order Eurotiales; family Aspergillaceae; genus Penicillium; species Penicillium expansum. The sequence continues at coordinate 45,307 of NW_015971278.1, forward strand.
AGACCAGCGAGAAGCGCGCCCCGGGTGGCGCTAAGCGCGTTGAGACCCCAGTTACTGAGGAGCCTTCTACCGGCGCTGCGGTTTCTTCTGCCAGCGCCTACAACGCCGATTGGATCCCCTCTCACCACATCAACCGCCCCGAGGCCCGCAAGGTCAAGGGCCGCTCTAAGGCCCGTGCGTAAATGCACACGCGACACTCATCGCGGATGGAAGAAGGGGGCAATTCCGTTCAATGGATACCATTGTCGGGGTTTTGGTCTAGTGTAAGGGCAGCCTTGGGCACGTGCTGGAAATGCACCAGCCCCTGCTGCTTGTCACCAGGGACATGTATATCTACCAGATAGAAGATTTTGGCCCAGTTTAGCTCCTATGGATGCCAAACAGGATCACTTTTGGAGAGTTCAATCCATTATATACCATGCTGTGCCTGTTTTGGCAGTACTGGTATATCTTCACAAGCACACCCCGATAGCTCACAGCTTCTTCCATTCTTTAAACTCCTGCTCCAGATGTTGCTTCAATTCGGCAAACCGATTCCCAAAGCCCCTAGCACAGCGCCAGCAAGTAAAGTCTCGTTTTAGATACCCCTCTTCCGTTGGATTTCGTCGCACATCATCTTGTGCCAGCGGGAAGTCCTCGATTGGCACGAAGAATGGTGTCGAAAAGCTATTGTAGTGTTTCCGGTGCTTCAAGCGCTCGCTATACCTATCCACCGATAATACATGGACATGCAAGTGGTTCATGGATGGGACCGCATGCACCCCGACCACAATCTCCCGTTCCCAGTCTCGACCCTGCGGTAGCTCGTCAGGCGGCGGATCAGCGCTCAGCGCCGCCTGTCTCGCCTGCTCCTGCGCAGAGTCCTTCCCATATTTGCGTCGCAGCTCGCCCGCTGCGAGCTTGCGGAGTGTTCGGGTTTCGGTCTTCACTTTTTCTAGGAACTCGGCGTCCTCGAACGCATCAAATGGATGCACGCGCGTTTTGGTCTGGTCGCGGGGGAGAAGGAGAAGGTGTAACGATGACTTTGGGAACATGTCGTGGATGGCCACGAAGTCGTCATTATGGTAAATTACGACATCGGGGGCGTATGTCTCAGGCTTCGCGATGTAGGCACCGAGTCCGTCGCGGACACCAAATGCAGTCCTGCCCTTGGCCGCGTTGCGATCAGATGGGGTTTTAGTTGCGTGCTTGGGTTGCTTGCTTTTGGGAGCCAGGAGTTCGGTAACTATTAGACCGATATATCAGTCAAATGGTTTTCAGCAACAAGGCTCTGGGTATCTTACAGGCATTTCTCTTTTCCGATGTCCCAGTTTGCTCCTTTGGGTCACCCTTGCTCGGATTAGAGTGCTCCCCAGACATGATGGTTGGTGTAGAAGCTTGACTCGTGGTCATACAGTAGATATTAACTGCAGCATTGCCTTTGGACAAGGAAATCAAAGCCTCACATCGGTGGACCGAGTAAGACTATAAGATATGCGCCTGTTGAAAGTTAAGTCTCCCATGGTCGCTGCACTCCTCCGTATGCTCCCCGCAATCCCAAAGCGGTTTAGTGCGGGTCGCTCTTTTGCCTGAAGCTCCAAAAGTTATCTTTTGCGCAAACACTCTCCACACACACAAAATGCCACCTAAGAAGAAAGGCGATGGTAAGGGAGGCCCCAAACCGGGTACTAAACAAGCCAAAGCCGTCGCAGAGAAAGCCGGCGAAGTGAAGAAGCAAGTGCCGGAGGAGCCCAAGAAACCGTCTGTGAAGGATGTCATTGGCGGCGCATCATGGACAGGGAAGCTACCAGTCAATATGTTGGCGGAGCACTGTCAGAAGCAAAAATGGGAAAAGCCTGAGTACAGCATGGTAATCAAAACTCCCCATGACACTCGTCGCATGTCTACAGACACATATACCAGATCAGATGCTGATATATTGTGATGATTGCAGGTTAAAACCGCCGACGGCTTTGTTTCATCCGTAACGATGAAGAAGATAGATCCTAAAACCAAGGAATTGATCGTGATCCCTCCAATTAAGCTCCCTCCCTCCCATAAGCAACTCGCTGGGCAGCCGACAGCCCTCGAAGCGCGCCATTTCGGTGCAGCGTTTGCTCTCTTCCGAGTATGCAATATGCGCAATATTCACATGATGATGCCTCCGACGTACAAGAAATTGTGGAAGGAGGACTTTGGAGAAATTAAAGCAGCAGAGACTCGGGAAGGCAAGGGCTGGATGTACGAGGCAGATCCATTCTTAGCCAAGCAAGAAAGAGAGAGCGCGGCCGCAGATTTGGCAAAGAAGCGAGCAGATCGTGAAAAAGCCCAGGCAAAGGAGAAGGCCTCAAATGCGGAATTAGGGCTAGGAAATGGAGATGCCAGGAGTAAACGTATCTGGTCGCAAGCGCCCAAGGTGGATATGGGCACACGGATTCGACGAGATATCGAAGGCCTTTTGCGGCAACATACGGTTTGGAACCCATATGGCGTTAAGATCCCCGAAAGCCAAAAGAAAATCATTGCGGACGAATTCACCGGCCTAGGGTTCCGTCGCAGCCATGTGGAAGAAGCTGCAGCGGAATGCAAAGACCGCGAAGAGATCTTGGAGTGGCTTCTCATCTATGTTCCTGATGATGACCTCCCACGGTGGTCTCTGCCGGAAGGATATTCAGCTGGAGTCAGTCTTGGTTCTGGTGATCTCGCTCGTGAGGGCAAAATCAAACGGCTGGCATCTGTTGGCTATCCAGCCGACATGTGCTCGCAAATTTTGGACGGCAAGAATGGCGACGAATTGGCGGCTGCTGAGCATTTGCAGGGCACTTTAGCCCATGGAACTCAATTCTCGGCCCCATCAGTGGCGGACGAAGATGAAGAGGCTTGGGCAGAAGAAGCAACTACACTGGAGGCTATCTTTGGAGAACGTTATCACCGCATATCAGCCAAGGTCTGCGAGATCAATAGCGAGGCACCGGACATTCCACAAAACACAATTTTCCGCTTCCAAAAGCCCACCGCCCATTATCCAACTACGCCTCCTATTATATCAATCCAGGCCAAGGGGGTCCCAGCTTATATACGTCTTAGTGCAATCCGTCGGGCAGTGCAGTATGCCGAGGACAACTTTACGGGTGAATCTATGATTTTCAACATTATGGATTGGCTGGAAGTCAACCTGGCGAGCATCATGGAGAACCCAGGTAAATTGCGAGAGATTTCCGCTGTGACGGCTTCGTCGTCAGCTGAGACCCACCAAATTCCTGTGCGTTCAGCTCGGAAGAACCGCAGAGGTATTGACTGGAAGGTCGACTCAGAACGAAGCTTGGCGATCCGAGATGCTTGGGAGGCCAAACAAGATACAGCGGCGCAGATCGAGATGACCCGCAAAAGAAAAGCACTCCCTGCATGGAACATCCAACATGAAATCATCCATGCTATCAACTCAAACCAGGTGACTATCATCTCGGGTGAGACTGGCAGTGGTAAAAGTACACAATCCGTACAGTTTGTGCTGGACGACATGATCCAGCGAGGACTGGGAGGCGCTGCCAACATTATCTGCACGCAGCCACGACGAATTTCGGCCCTGGGTCTTGCCGACAGAGTCAGTGATGAGCGATGCGCAGTAGTCGGTGATGAAGTCGGATATGTGATCCGAGGCGAGTCGAAAGCCAAGCCTGGTTCAACAAAGATTACTTTCGTGACTACTGGTGTCTTGTTGCGCCGGATCCAATCAGGTGGTGATGCGGATGGAAATGTCGCAAGCTCCCTCGCAGACGTATCGCACGTAGTGGTCGACGAGGTCCACGAGCGAAGTCTGGATACAGACTTCTTATTGGCACTGCTGAGGGATGTTCTAAATTACCGCAAGGACCTGAAAGTTATTCTCATGAGTGCCACCCTCGATGCTGGCATCTTTATGAGATACTTTGGCAGTCAGAGATCTGTTGGACTGGTGAACATTCCTGGCCGAACATTCCCTGTCGAGGACTACTACTTGGATGACGTTATCCGGTATACATCATTTGCCCCAGAACTTGCCGAGGGCTATGAAGATGAAGAAGAAGAACCCTCTCGGGGTGAAGAAACACTTGGGAAAGCCCTACGGAGTTTGGGTATGGGAATCAATTACGATTTGATCGCAGCAACTGTCGAATATATCGATGCTCAGCTAGGAGACCAGCCAGGAGGCATCTTGATCTTCCTACCTGGTACTTTAGAGATTGATAGGTGTCTAAACGCAGTCAAGAGGATTCCCGACATGCATCCTCTGCCATTGCATGCCTCCTTGCTCCCAGCCGAACAACGACGAGTATTCCAGAGCGCACCAAGAGGAAAGAGAAAGGTTATTGCGGCTACAAACGTCGCAGAAACCTCAATCACAATTGAGGATGTTGTTGCCGTCATTGACACCGGTCGAGTCAAGGAAACGAGCTACGACCCTAAGGACAACATGGTCCGTCTCCAAGAAGTATGGGCATCACAGGCCGCCTGCAAACAGCGTCGTGGTCGAGCAGGCCGTGTCCGCGCAGGTATCTGCTATAAGCTATACACCCGCAAAGCCGAATCAAATATGGCCCCACGACCAGACCCAGAAATCCGCCGTGTTCCCCTCGAGCAGCTGTGTCTATCCGTTAAATCCATGAAAGGAATCGAGGACGTCGCCACCTTCCTAGCCAACACCATCACCCCACCAGAGAGCATAGCCGTCGAAGGTGCACTGAACTTCCTGCATCGCGTAGGCGCTCTAGACCACGACAGACTCACAGCCCTGGGCCGCTACCTCTCCATGATTCCCGCAGACCTCCGCTGCGCCAAGCTCATGATATACGGCTCCATCTTCGGCTGCATGGAACCCTGCCTCACAATCGCAGCCATGCTAACAGTCAAGAGCCCCTTCGTCTCACCACGCGAGAAGCGCGACGAAGCAAACGCCGCCAAAGCAAGCTTCTCCCGCCCAGGCGACGGCGACCTCCTCACCGACCTCTCGGCATACCAGGCCTGGTCCGAGCGAACCCGCGCCCAGGGCGGCTACTGGGGTACCCAGTCATGGTGTGCGGCCAACTTCCTCTCCCACCAGACGCTGCGCGATATCTCCTCCAACCGCGCGCAGTTTATCACCTCCCTCAAAGACGCAGGTGTCCTGCCAGTCCAGTATTCCGATTCTTTGGCCTCGGCCTGGAACCGCAACGCAGCCAACCGCAACTTGATCCGCGCTCTTGTTGCTGGAGCCTTCCAGCCCCAGGTTGCGCAAATCTCGTTCCCGGATAAGAAGTTCGCCAGCTCTGTTACCGGTACCGTCGAGGTAGACCCGGATGCTCGCACTATCAAGTACTTCAATCAGGAGAACGGCCGTGTCTTCATTCACCCCAGCTCCATTCTCTTCTCTGCGGCTGGCTACCCCAGTTCCGCGGCGTATCTCAGCTACTTTACCAAGATGGCTACCAGCAAGGTCTTCATCCGCGACCTCACCCGTGAGTTATTTCTACCCCTCGAGATATTAGCTTCTAACATTATTTTCTTTCTTGCAGCTTTCAACGCATATTCCCTACTTCTCTTCTGCGGTTCTATAGAGCTCGACACCGTGGGTCGCGGACTAGTTGTAGACGGCTGGCTCCGTCTACGCGGTTGGGCCCGGATCGGCGTGCTTGTTTCACGGCTTCGCACCATGCTGGATGAGGCTCTGACGGAGCGATTTGATAATCCCTCGGTTGTATCCGATGGCAGTAGTCTTGCTGATAGAGTGATCGAGGCCGTCAAGAAGTTGATTGAGTTTAATGGGCTTGATCAGTGATCTGTATAGGTCGGCTTTGGGTTCAAAATAGATACAGCGCATATATCATCTTAGATGGGAAGACAATCGACATGATTTACGAGACATCCCATCATCTGTGCGGTTTCGGTTTTATACTGCCCTGTACCTTCTTATGTATTATCATGAAGTGATAAGCCCAACATGCGTGCTTCATGTTATTATTCCTAGGGAAATCTAAGTATGATGTAGATTCTATTGATATCGTGTAATAATTTCAATAATTCACGTAGAAGGGTTACCGTTGGTCTATTGTGCCCAGAGACCAGCGCAATATAGATATCACTTGAAATATATAATCCAGACCAAGAGAATGAATACCACGACAATTGATACCACAAAAGACCATACAACACAGATGCATCACATGGATATGATACACCCGTGTAGTTACTACCTAGGGGGTTATACTCTGGGGGTACGTTGTGTAGTTATAGAAATATGACGTCATATTCGACTATTACTAGGACAGTACAACATACAGAAGGTGGCGCAGAGCCAGTCAGGTGACTTGTGTAGATAGAGAGTGTATCAACGGTTAACCCAGTTACCACCACTAAGCCGTTTCCCCAGAACAAAACAAAAAAAGAAGAAAAAGGCAGTTAGAACGCCCGGCGAGAAACAGATCATCGTCAACGCCTTCCGATCATTTATTCTCATGTTCGGAAAATGGTGGCGTCAAGTCATCCCGTCGTCAGCCCAGTAGAGCTGGGAAGAAATCAAAAGGAGCAAAACAAATGACAGAATGAAGGCGGTGGAAAAGACTGGAATAACGCGCAAACGCCATGCATAAAAAGAACCGATTCGCCAGTTCACTCCGAAAGAAAAGGAAAAAGAGAAAAAAAAAGCGCCATATTGACCGGAAGAAAGAAGTTTAGAGATCGTGTATGGTGGTGAGGACTAGCAATCATGAAAGCCAGCTATGCATGGTATTTGCACACCAACGGGGTATTAGTCTGAGACAGGGAATTAGAAGTTTGCATAGCCGTCCAACCGATCTGGATCATTGAGAGCAGAGGCCTCAGGCAAAACGAAGTCCGTGGCAAGCTCTGCTTCAACAAACATCGAGGCACGCTTAAAGCGACGGTCCGAATACTTTTCAAAGATAGCGGCGTGGTGGCGGCGAGGGTTCTCACAGCATTCCATCAGTGTGCTCAGTACCGGGATCAGCTGGGAATAGAGGTAACCGCTGTAAAAGGCGTGTGCCGGTGTCTATTGCTGAGTGTTAGCAGTGTTACAATAGATTCAATGGAGAGGCGGACATACCCAGTTGCCCTTATTAAGCAGCAAACGAGACAGGCAATGGGCTCCGGCAGCAATGAAGCTGGGGGGAGTGCAGACAAAGCGCTCATCCATAATAGCCAGCTCAAGGAAGTACTTGGCAACAGTACGAGTTTCAAGGTCATATTCATCAGCCTTGCTAATGCGGCGGAGGAAACTCATAGGGCCAGGCCATCCAAGATCAAAGTCGAGAATGGTGAGCATGAACCGCTCTGCTTTCAGAATCTCGTCGACAGAATATCCACTGTCAACCATATAAACAATCTCTTGCACCGACGGTGCTGTGATCTCCTCGAATTTGGCAGCAATGAAGATCGCAGTCGCACCAACAAGCTGCAACTTGCCCATGGAAACCACCTTGTATGACAGGAAACGGTCGATATAGTTGACCGTAAGGAACAGAGTTTCAGGGAGCAAGTTGAAGCGCTGGTGAACTTGAACAAGCCAGTCCATTAGAACTGAGCGCATCGACCATTGAAGTTCACTTTGACGGGCCATGTAATCAGGGACCGGAAGCATCTCGATCTACAGACTTGATTAGTTCAAATTGGTTATCCAGTATTGAAGAAGTAAAACATACCTCTTTCTTCCTTAAATGAAGGAAAATCTCATCGCCATACTCCGCGACCATGGTTGTATCCAACAATTCCTCGTCAATGTCTTCTTGTGTTTGCTCGCTTTCAACAATGTCTTTCGCCCGGAACATCTCACGAGTCGTGATGTTGTTCATGCATGGATAAATAACGGTAGTGCCGTCGGAGCTATCCCCACGAGAGGAGTAGGTGGGTGCAACATGATACTCGGTATCTTCTCCGTCCCATTCCTCGGGCTCTGATACCGCTGGCACGGGTTCTTTCACATGTGCGTGGTCTTTCGCATCTTCGGTCTCGGATACGGTGGCATCAGACTCGACGAGGCTGGCAATATCCAGTGAAGGCTCCACCACAATATTATTCGAGTGGCGCCCTTTATCTGCTCCCTTGTGGCTGGCCTTGGCCTCCGTATCTGTGTTGGCTTCCTTGGATGTATCTTTTTCGGGGACAGTGTGCAGTTGGTCTTTGTAAATAGCGTTGCTTCGCTTCGATTTGTACGCCAGTGGCGCCTTGCCAGCAGGGTTCATAGGCTTTGTTGTGGCTATGTTTTCAACAGGACCCCTGGTTCCTGACAGGGTCATGCGGCGCTGGGCTGGCTGGGACAGCCCAGGAGCCTTAACCTCCACTAGGGCAGGCTTTCCACCAACGCCAGAGTCATCCCGACTAGCCCGGCTCATTTCCTTGGTGTTGCTGACATCGACAAACGCACGTCGGCCAGCATTGTTCTGGGCCATCATACTCAGTGCAGGGCTTGACTTGTTTCGTTGATGGATGACCTTATGGGTTTGATGCAGGGATGGAGGGGGCACATTCTCATCCCCAACGGCTCGGAAGCGCTGTGGCTGCAATTCCAGTTAGCATCGGTACCTCCAATTTTGGTTAACAATCAAGCAACTGTAGACCGAGCGTGCAAATACATGAGATGATGCGCCATTGAACGCGGTATCGTTTTACGCGCGCTTGACGCGTATGAATAGAGGAATCGAGGAAATCAAAGCTTCAACAAAAAAGCTAACATACCTTGGCATCCATGATCGCGAACAATGAAGTTGCAAGACGTGGTGTTAAGTCTATCTTGAAGTTGGTAAAGAGATGTTGTTTACTTTTTGCTCAGTTGGGGGAGCGGAGTTGCCCTGCGTGATTGGCCGACCCGGGCAAAATAAACAGTCCGTTAGGACCCGCTCAGTCGTCCCTTCCCAATTTATTCCAAGCTCGTCACTTGAACGTCACTTGAAGTGCGTTGCCTAGGTGGAGTAGGTGACACTGGAACTGGGTGAACGAAAATGAATGAATGAGATCCGAAGTGACAGTTACCGCGACGAAGGGAGGTTGTGTTGTCCCTTGTTCCTGAAGATGTGCCTTGTTGACAATGTACGCTATTCCTAAATCGGAAGCTACGGTCGCCCACACCTTCCTACCGTGCAAACTGGGACACCTACTTACAACATACGCCTCATCTTGTGCTAGGCTCATAGTCTATGGGAGTCTTGATTTATATGATACAAGAATGGTCGGCATATGCGGCCTTGTCATGTCTTTTTAGAGATTTCCTTAGTAGTCTTTTGTTTAGTTATTTCCCCCTTATTGGTGTTGTAGTTGGGATATAGGCGGTAAGAATGTTTCAAAATGTGCCAGCGAATTTTCCATGCATAACCCTTCATAAAGGAAGAAAGATCTAGATTTGTTGCAGCTTAATTTCCCAGTGCTCTAATCGAAAGTTTGGAGTAGGTCGGTCTATCAACCGAAGTAGATCCGTAAGACAAAATATGATACCTCCAACTAGCTCCTGGCTTTGTTCTGTTCTAGGGGCCCAATTTCATATGTTGTCCACCTATGGTGAGAGTATCCAATTAGGGGTTTCTAAACATGCATAACTTGGCAAATTGATATCAATCCAAGGTTCCAAGGCTGGGACATCCCGAGGTCGGGAGTCGGTACGTTGATAAAGGGCTAAATATTTGCTCTGTTTGTATATAGTTTGCACTGTTTGCCAGCTATTTGACGTCATTAACCTTATCGGCGCGTCTCCCTCAACATCTGTTGAACATCATTTTCGATTCAAGAACACCCCAAATGAGCTTAAAGAATACATAAAATTATCCAGGAGTATATTCACTAGTTATACATAGATTCCAACAAGAATAATCTAAAAAAATCTATAGTTGTGAGTGCAATCGCCCTTTTATGGCATAATCTAGATCTGACGCGCTATCGACACGAGACCACGTGAGAGCCACACCGCCGTCACAAGAGGTGGGACACCCGGAATCAAGCGGTTCCTGTTTGGCAGCTTTGTGATCAACCGAAACCCACTCCTATCATTGCGACTGTCGTCAGCTTTTTTCAGTCTCGCTAGGTGGTGCGGGGCTTTAGATCAGAGGAAATGGGCAGTTTCGGAGTAAACTATATAGACAATACCCACGTTCTCGGATCCGATGATCTTCATCGTCAATTCATATCCAAAAGGACCTTTTGCGCCCAGTCTCTCAGCATCACCGCCTGACTCCACCAAGCAGAAATGTTCCCCCCTTTTCATCGGCTATTTTCTTAAGAAATCAATAAAACTGTGGGATCACGGATTTGCTATATTCCGATCTCCCTTTTGTAGCCATGTTCCAAGGAGAAAGGAATGCTATACAACGTCGATGCGGGATTCCTTTTTAACCTTCTTACGTAGGTCCGAGGAGGGGTAAATCCAAGTTGCAGATCATGCGAGACAACTCCGTAGGGTCATGCGATATTATGAAAGGGGTTATTTCGGGAATTGAAACGGTTTGGTTCTCTTGGTGATATCCTCTCGGTTGAGTATAAATCTCCAGGTCCGGCCCTAGAGGCGGATCAACAAAACGTCCATCAATCCCCCTACGCTGGCAATTTTGATATTAAACCTCATTACAAGTGTCGCGGTGTCTAGTATTTTCCAATCCGTATAGTAAATGAACAATGCGACAAGGGTGGTGGTGGGAAAATGACTGGACAATGTCAATTCTGTCCAAGCGCACACCTCCACAACAGACCGAAAAAAGGGTATGGGTTGCTACGTGGTCAAGCTAGAAACTAGCTGCAAGCCCATAAATCTATTGGGCGCTATTTCTTTATCTCATTTTGCGCCTTTGGCCCTCGATACCCTAGATACTTGTAGCGACAGAGGTACCTAAGCTACCTGCTTTGTGTGAAGCGCTGCATCCTCTACCCCCCAACAGTCTTAGGTAGCCCACACTCGCTTACATTTGATCCCTGAAGATTCAAAGATCGGATTATATTCTCAATTTCGTACATTATATGCAAGAAGGAGGGTTAGACAAAGTGCTCCGTCACTCGGCGCAATGGCATCCGGCTTGCGACAGCTATTGCGCCTTTGCGAAAAGAGACAGCATTGGAATGGTTTCACACATAGTTATTTTTTTCGATGCATAGAATAGTTGCAAATCAAATGAAGATTTTATATAGATTCATTAATGCCATGGAATGTGATGGCTGCTGCGATGGGCGCCGGAAGCGCAAATCGCCATGTCACCGACCCAGACAGGCCGTTTTCTCGCTTTAGGTGAAACCATCGTACGCACCCACTTCAACCTTCTTCCTTCCATCCAACAACCCCTCGAACAAATCGCCATCAGCGTTGTCAATAGTATTGGGTATGTATCTCTACTCTTGTTCAATCTCACTTTTTACTCCCCTGACCCCGTTCCAATCCTGGAGATGCCATCGCTGACATAGCCTCAGCGCTTCGTAGAATCGACAATCCCCTCTCGACCTCGACCGAACCCATCCTTCGACCCTTCGCCCTGTCTTATACAATCTAGATATCTGCGATACTGGAGGACTCTGTTTGAGTTGAATTAGGTGTGTTGAAGTCTCTCCATTCTTTTCCGGGTCATCTCGCTTGCTTCCCCCCAAGCCCGCTCCCAAGGTCGGCCGGACTCGGTTAGCGACACATTCATCCATCATCTTCCAAGACAAAACCCATCCTTATTGTATATTCGAGCACTTGGAACCCCATTGTGTTAACTTCTATGGTCTGTTTTCCTTCAGGTTGCCCACGTTTGCCCTCTTGAGTCGCTTCCGGTTATTGCGACTGCAGATTCCCCTCCCACCTCTATCGAAGGTTTTGCTTCGACAGTTTCTATACATCAAGACCCGGGGGTGGTCCATCCACCAGCCTGATATTTCGAATTCAACAATTGTGGTAGGTCTGATGGATTCTTCCCTCTACACCTGCCCTTCCTCTGTGTCTTGCCATGGATCACATTCCCTCCCTCTACGGCACACAAGCAGTGGGTTGATGCAGTCTTTGGTATAGCAGTGGAGTATTCTTCAATTTGGAACACTTTGATATGCAAGCGGTTCAGCATGAAGGGCTCTCTGGCCTGGTCGAGCAGGCGGGTCTGGCAGACTCTGCCACTGTAGCTCGAGACATGTCGCTTAAAGGTCCAGCACCCAAGAACATCGCCTTTGAGTTGCTTCTCGATGAGAACTCCAAAGTCCGAGCTCGTATTCCGATGCGCGTTCAAATCTATCCTCATGATACCACGGATTCGATCGTCACAACGGTCAAAAATTTCTATGGAATATATGACGGTACTGCCAGTGGGGTCAGCTTCGAGGATGAACACGGGACCACCCTCATCGCAAGGTACGAGAATCTCAAGAACAATAGGACTGTATACGTGCGAGTTATTCCCATTCAACCATATGGGGATCACTTCTATAACGGCTTCAATGTCGAGCCTCGCAAGCGGCCTAGTCTGGCAGAGCCTTTCCAGATGGTAGATGGGGCGGCGCCGGTGTTGGATCAGCCAGCACGGCCAGCCTCTCGTCTTGCGAGAAAGCGCAGCACCTCTCCGTCCAACAGGAGTCTCCGCAGCGCTTCTCAGCACAAGCCTCCCTCCCGTGCAGGCAACAAAAGCCGAGCCTCGAGCATCCATGGGGGTTTCCATGATGATGATGACTATAGCGATACCGAGAGCGCTTATGCTCGCAGGGCTCGCAATGAACTATTTGCTAGCTCTGACATCAGCATGGAGAATATACTACAAGATGGTCGTCGGAAACGACCCAAGTTCGATAGCTCTGTGAGTGACTCATGCCAGACGACTTTTCTTTTTATTAAAGACTTGTCACTAATCAAGCTGTTCCCCTTAGGAGCTCCCGCTGTTCGTTCCTCCCCAAGTGCCTCTCACTACCTCCACCTCCTCCATCTCTCCCCAACGTCGATCGATTGGCCAGGAAGGCGCTGGGTCGCCTTTCGCACGCCCACCACAACGCCCGTATAGCTATCAGCATGCGCTTCCATCACCGCAAAGCTATGGCCACAGCGAATATGGTGTGCACTCGGGGCGCAATACGATTTACGCGACTCCCGTGGTTCCTGACCATGGAAATCGCATGCGCGATACGGGAGTCTATAACAATTCGGCTAGCCGAGTGAGTGGTTCAGGTGTATTGCCTACACCTGACCCCACCATTGCAAGCTGCATCTCCGATGAGGATGTGGCGATGCAATTGATACGTTTAGGCGATGCGTCTAATTTTTCTCACGGACGCACCTCTGCCTCGACATTGGACGATGCCTTCAGTGGTGCCGCTGACGCTGCCTCGTCTACTGGTGCTACTAGCGATGGGGAAGACTTTAGTGAGGACGAGGATGACTTGCCAGCTCGTCGCCAGAGGTTGGACTCAAGCCCAATGCTGCCGCCCGGAACCATCAAGCGCCACCTCAAGGGATTGGATGACATCCTTCCCAGTGCCGATAGCAGCGACCACAGCTCGGATGGCGCAGATGATGGTATCAAAAGTGAAGCTGAGGAGGATATTCTTTACAAGGAGTTTACACCCAAGGCAAAGAAGCCGAAGAGTCGCCCGACGTCCTTCAAGGTTCGCAACCAGAAGCCTGCACCTGCGAAACCGAACAAAAGCAAGATTGCTATGCCTGCTCCTCGCAAATTATCCGAGAAGTCAGCGGCGCCTGTTCCACCTCTCAGCCCGGCGTCTTCCCGGAAGGTCTCGGGGGGCTCGGTCAACTTCCAGCACCAACTCGGTGCGGATGAGGAAGATCTTTCCACCAAGCCTCGCTGCCAGCGGTGCCGCAAGAGCAAGAAGGGCTGTGACCGCCAGCGCCCCTGTGGACGTTGCAAGGATGCAGGCATTGGAATTGACGGCTGTCTCAGTGAGGATGAGGGCAATGGTCGCAAAGGGCGTTACGGCCGCCATATGGGTGTCCCCGTGAAGAAGAACGGGGAAGAGATGGATGAAGATGAGGAGGAGTTTTCATTAACGCCTGCGACCCCTCCTATCTCTTCGTCCATAGCAGACAAGAATAAGAAGCGAAAGCGCTAGTGGGGCTGCAGGTTGCAATTGCTCCCACCATCTCTAAGCGCCGAACTGTTTCGCACCTTCAAATTTCTACGTGAGCATGGGATTTCTCATCCATCTTACCATCCTCACTATGGGCCAACCTCATCTGCCCTCACTCTCTCCTTTCGCCCTCTTCTGGCCAGCGCCAGAGACAGTCATTATACTAGCATACTACCATCATTTGCCCTTCTCACTCCACATTCCCTTCTCTGGTTACAAGCCATACTCCCTCCATTATACACTGCCAAGCGGTTGATCTGTTGTTGTTGTGTCCCTTCGGCGTCTTAGTGTTTCTGCGGGCCATATGCTTCTTGTCACATCCACTCGCTCATTCGGAATCAATGCTACTGTTATTTATCATTGTCTATGTCGGTTTCATGTGTGTTGTGTACGGTCGACTCGTAGCGGAAGTATTATATACTTCCGAGAGAGGGCTAGATCAAAGCGTGACAAGTTGTAGAAGATGTACCAATCTTGCTTTATTTCGTCTTCTAGGCAGTCAGGGAGTCAATGGAAGGGTTTCAATATTTTGTTTATTGTATAAATAAATACTCCAAGGTTCCATTTAGTTGAATCATCGTCGTCTACATCCATCGCCGATCAGCGATAGACATCTGGTGGGATGAGTCACCTGACAAGGGCGGTGTGATTGGCCCCGCAACTTTTTTGAAGAGCTCAACTTTCTCGAACCTCAAAACGCTCGCAGTTCTTTTACGAAACGACACTTTGCTTAATTTCAGTCGCATTGTCGTGTGCTACCGATAGCAGAACCTAGTTATCCTAACGCTGAGTCTGCGCGTAACGCGGTGTGCAACCCAGCTCCTCAGCCCTCTACACGAACTTTTCTCCAACCGCCCAGCAAGCCGCATTCAGCGCCTTGTCTGAAAAGCGACGACAATGCCTCCCAAAGCTGCCCCTCGTGGAAGCGCCCGTGGAGGAGCCGCCAACCGCGGTGCCCGAACTGACACAACTACTCCTACTCCCGCTGGCGGGGGCACTGCGCAAAATGCTTCCACCGCAACCGGCGCGCCCGGTCCTGCGAGTCGAGCTTCAGTGCAACGACTTCAATCCCTGAACAAACGCACACCTTCCGGCAGCATCGCGCCCAGCAATCGGCCGCCGTCGGCGCTTGGTGGTGAGCCGCCCAAACCAGTTCTGAAACACAAACCGAAGGCCGTTGGGCGTCGCAGCAAGCAGGAGCGAGATGAGATCGAGAGACTTGAACAGGAACGATACAATGAGCGTCTGAAGGAGGCTGCCGCTATTCAGCGTGGCCGTGGTGGTACTGCTCGTCGTGCTGGATTCCGTGGCCGTGGTGGACCTATGGCTATGGGCATGAGTGGGTTTGGTGGACGAGGTGGAAAGCGAGGCCGTGGTGGTTATGGTGGTGGAGGCGGAGGCGGTGGATATGGAGGAGGCCCTGGCGGCGCAGGCTCTGGATACAATCGGTCTGGTCTTACCGGGGGCAACCGTGGACGTGCATATGATTCTTCAGACGACGAAGAGAATGCGCTCCGTGTCAGCATCGATCATATCAACCTTGATAGCGACGAGGAGGATTGGGATACGCCGAAGGACTTCAAGGGCAAACAACCTAGCAGGTCGAGCGGCGAACGCGGACTTCGTCCTGTCCGTGTTGAGCGACATGAACATGAAGAAAGAGTCATTAGTGTCAACATGGAATCTAGCACAAGCAGAACTGCCGATCTCCGCAAAAAAGCAGAGAAGGAGAAAGTTGCGCAGGATGTCGGCCGTACGCCTACCAAGGTCAAACCCGAACCTCAAGACGACGACGCAACTATGCCGGATGCTATTCCACACGCAGATGACGATGACTTCCTCCCGGAGCATAACGTTCGTGTGCGCTCGGCTCAGAGCATGAGCCCAACAAAGAGGAGCACAACAGAACTACGATCGACTCAACCCACTCCTGAGCCCGAACTCCCAGACCCACGCAGCCTACTTCACACTAAAGAGGAAATTGACGAATATGACCGACACATGGAGGATTTGGCTATCATCCGGGATCTTCTTGTTCCCAAGGAGTCAAAGAAGGCCACCACAGAAGCAGAAACCACTGAAGGAGCTGCCGAAGACAAACCGGCCGCAGTGGAAGGACAGGAAGGTGACCAAGCGAGTGAGGAGAAGGAAGAAGAACAGGAAGAAGACAACCCTCTACATGGCCAAATGTTCCTCATGCAATTCCCGCCGATGACCCCCTACCTTAGAGTCGCCGGTTCTGCCCAAGACAACCAACACCAAGCTGCAGCCGCAGCTACAGCCGCACCTCCCCAGAACGAGATCAAGCGCGAAGCAGGTGATGACGTGGAGATTGTGGAAAATACGCAGCCAACGGAATTAAAAGAAAACAGTGTCATCACAGCTGGCCAACCATGGTCTCTGCCCACAGGCCGTGTCGGCAAATTGAACGTACACAAGTCAGGCCGAGTAACCCTAGACTGGGGTGGAATTAGTATGGAATTGGATCGTGGAGCACCGGTTGGTTTCGTCCAGGAAGCCGTCATCTTGTCCAAGGTGCCACCGGAGTCGGAGGAAGACACACAAAAACATGTTTGGTCCATGGGCCAATTGTCTGGCAAGTTCACAGTCACACCGAACTGGGATGAGATGCTCTAAATCCTATACCCAAGGGACCTTATGATGAATGGAAAGAAATTCGAGCGAGCTTATTACAAAAATCCTTTTGGTTATGGATTACCTTGGCGATAACTAAAACTAGGTAGACTGGGGTCTAATAGATTGTATTATAGTGCATATCATAGAGACGCAAGCCTTTTGCTTGAACATGTAATCACGTGACTCTATTTGTTTGTGCTGGGCTCCAGTAGAGATAGTTCGCTGCTCTTCCTCTCTCCTCTTCTTTTTACCTTAGGTCTCTCTTTGATAGCCAATTTATTGCGCCTTCAATTTCTTGCTTTGTGTACTACTTCCCAAAAGGGCCGCCCTGGTGATCAGTTTTATCAGTTCCATATAGGCCTTGGAATTAAGGCACTAATAATGCCAAGGCCCAATATGCCCTGGACAAGCTACCACGAACTTTATTTGCGCGTGTCGAATTCACAGCATTTGATCACCATTACATCCTCCATGCCCAAGAACAATTACGGTCGAACACGAGCCACAAGTCGGCCCAATTCAACTACGCGCCTTCCCTCTCCAATGTCTGCATAGGCCCAATCGAGTGTCTCCGGTGCCACACGAACCTTCGCCATGTCGTTGCGTCCTCTTGGATATCAATGCAACATATCCTATGCGCAATTCTTCCGCACGGGACAGCAAACAAGACATACCATAACACAACAACTAAGATCCTTTTCTCGATCACGCGACACCCATTGCGCACATCGCTGGTCTACGACAAGTCCACACCATGCCAACAAAGCTTCGTTTTCGCTACGGAGCTTGCTCAGTGATCTTTTGAGGCCTGTACGCACTCTCCAAAGCCATGGGAAGGGATCATGGACTCAACAATGCCGCCATGAGACTTCGGCAGCCAAGCCATCAGAGCTCTGCGTGCACTGCGGTGGAAAAACTACCCACAAGGCTAGAAGACACGTCGAGCCTGGCAACTCTTCCAGTGGCTGGCACTGCAAAGCATGTGTTCGGATTGCCCGTGCTCATGGCCATCTGCCAAATGAGGAGCAGCTTGCATCGATCTATCGGCGAAGACGGATGAGGGCGAGCGGAGAGGCTAGCAAAACAAGTCCATGCAGGCACTGCGGCGCCATGACTGCTCCGAGAAGTAGCCGTAAATTCATTGATGCAAATAACCCATCCGCTGGGTTTCACTGCCGCACATGCGTTCGGCATATCAATCACCACGGCACCCTCCCAACCGAGCAAGATCTTGCAGCGTTCGAGTACCGCAAAGGGATTCGGAAAAGGAGTCCTCATCCCAGCGCCTCAAAAAACAATGCCTCAGACATTTCGAAGAGAGAACCCATACCTTTACATACTTGCGGGTCCTCCGGCGATTCTAAGTCTGTCAAACAGATGAAACAGAGCCGCGATGAATACCCCTGCATGCACTGCGGCGACATAACCATCTCCAGCAGCAAACGTAGGCTCGTTGAGCCCCAAAATCCCGCGGCAGGTTACTACTGCCAGCCATGCACGCGGTCCCTACTTGAAACAGACTCCTTGCCAAGCACCGTCAAAATCGCGGCGCTCAGAAAGCTCAGAGCGACCCGCATGCAAAGCAACCCCCGAGTCTTGAAAAGCCCATGTGTCCACTGCGGTGAGATCACCGCCCCCAGCAGCAAGCGCCGACTCGTTGAGTCGAAGAACGCCCAAGCCGGGTATTACTGCCGCGCGTGTGCGGACTGTTTAGTACAAACCAATTCCCTACCCAGCGAGATACGCCTTGCAGTTCGCAGATCGCGAGAGCAGGTCAGGCTGAAAAATTTGCGGGCCAGTCAATCTAAAAAGTCGCCGTCTCCGGTCTCTCCGCAGGACGGAGAAGCCATACCAATGGATACGCCTACGGACAATACCGCAAATACTTGTGTGAACTGCAAAACTGAAGAACACACACCGGACCCCTAAAGCTGGACTTTGGTTCTTTGTGTGAGCATTTTGATCTCAACTGCTCGTTTTTGGGGCTAGAGGTGCGTTTTGTGCTGGGACAGCATGGACAACAACTCGGGTGCGCATTAAAATGGATATCAAGGCCGGTCGACGGTTGGATTGCTACCAGTGCGAGGCATCGCGCCCTTGCCCTACCCAGCATTGGAAAATCGATGGTCCATTTTCTTTGATCTGGTCGATGCCAAGAGCAAGGGTTCTAAATATCTTGATTTTGGTATCGCCCATATATGCGCGTCGTCATCCTGCCTGCGGGGCGTGCTCGTCTATTCGCTCTAATTTCGCGCCTGTGTTGATGATCATCTGTGGCGCTGTCCGTTAAGCCTCGGGATGTCTTAGGACTATAATTAGAATTTGATGGAATGGAATGTGGTTCTATTGTATTTGTATTTGTAGTATTTATAGTATTGGACTATAGAGTAAGGTATGTATACTATAGATGTCAATATGAATATGAAATAATTGGATAACCCTGACAGCAAACGGAGATTAAAGAATAAAATAAACACTGGATAACCTCAAACACGGGAAATCGAGTGGCCAATCAGAGCCTACAGAATTCAGGGACAGTCCCCCCACCCATGGCCCAGAGCCAAAGAGAGCCAAAGAGCGGCTCGGCCAATCAAGCCCTCGCCCTGACTGGCTTCATCGTGATTTTCCCTTAATCTCCCTTCCCCCCCCCCTGGGTCGTTTCGGTTCTTTTGGGTTTTTTTTCTTCTTCGTTTTCTCTTTCAATCCTTCTCTACGACTAAGAGTGAGTTGGATTCTGACAATTGAGAGAGATAGAGAGAGTAAAGGCGACTGTGGAGTGGACACTGCCCTCTCCCCGTGTTTGGCCCCCTATTCCCCCGGTTGCCTGATTTGCGACAATCCAACACAGCAACCCACTCGATCTTAAGTTGCATGTTCTGAGACACTCCCAACTCCTATTTGTGAACAGACTCATCCGAGTCACATCGTCACTTCCAACCTCTTCTCCACCCCCATCTGCAGCACTGTTGCCTTGCCAACTCCAGACCCTCCGTCCCCCCACGACCCGCACCAGCCAGCTTGGCGTTGCTTATTCCCCGTAAGCACCAACACAAAGCATTTGCGCGCCAGTTTATTCCCATACTATACACCTATAATTCCCTCACAATGAAACCATCTACCTTCCTGGCCTTCCTCGCCCCGGTTGCCGTCCTCGCCGACTCACAACAACCCGCCGCAGGCGCCAGCCTCTCCTCCGACTTCGCGCACAACTCGCCCGCCGTCTCATTACCAGAACTTGTCCCGCGAGAACAGTTCGCTCCGTTCGCGGATCGCGATCTGCCATCCGACGAGATGCGCTTGCTTGCTGCTCGCTATGTCCTCCAGGCGCGCAGTGAGGGTTCCCTCGGCCAGACTCCGTGGATTGGCATGGCTATTGGGTTGACCTTTACTGCTCTGGCGGCTGTGATGCTTGGGTGATTGTGAGCATGTGTTGCTTTGAAACGAAACCCCAGCTTGAGATTCTTCCGACTTTCGATACATATACCTTTTTTTTCCCGCCTCAACCTACTTCTTTTTTCTCTTGACACGCACGACACGTGAAACGCCGGGCACCGCTCGAACTTTGTTATCTTTTACTCCGCTCGACATACTTCTGCGACCCTTCTTCTTCTTCTTCATTTTCTTATGGTCTTTTTGCAGCGGATTTTACCATTTTGTTTATTTTGCATCCATGACCTTGTATTCTGGCGTGGGATTGGATCTTTGAGCTCCCTTTTTTTTTCTATTGCATTCCCCGACATGCTAAAGTACTATACTCTGTATATACTTGGTACTGTCGGGAGTATAGAGTTGCATGTTGTACGCATGTTGTACATGATACCTTTTTGTTTCTGATGCAGATTCTCCCGTGTGTACGGAGTACATGGGGTTTACCTAATTTGTATATATAGATATGGCCAATACGAACTGACTATGTTGTATACATTTTACCTTTTATTGCTTCTGCTTTTCCTTTCAGACTTTGTTTTCGTTAGTCTACGCCTCTTTACATGGTTGGACTCGGGCATGGGGTGGCTTTCTTTGTTACTCGAAATCCAAAGTTGCAACCTCAAAGAACATCCATGGATGTTTTGATTTTCTTCATTCTCACTGTGTCTATTGGTTCAAGGCTTGAAAGAACCCCCTTTTCTTCCTTTTCCATTTGACTGCAGGTGGGCAAACACCCATTACCAGAGCAAACGCAAAGACCTCGGGAGCTGTCAGATTCCTAGGCTGCACTCCACATTGACATTGGAAATACCACTACGGAGTAGAAAGAGAGATCTTTCATTCTTATAGGAGTGGGCATATTCCCTACCCTCACTGTACTCAACTCCCAACACAACTTGGTTATACTACAGACTCAACCCTCACCATGGCTACTGACGAATACCCACCCTTTGTACCGATGCCCTCGCTCCGCAACGAGCTAGGGGTGATGTTCGGCTTCTTCTCTCTCTGCATAGTGGTTATGGGAGCATATGTTGCTCTGTGGCGTAGTGAGTTATCCTCCCACTCCCCCCTTCATCATATACCTTTATCTCTATATCGATTTAAAGATCTACACATCTGTCCGTGGCTGTTCATATCAAACACATACATTCACCTTCAATCCCACTTCCGCACGAACTCAATTGTAATCAAACCCTACATGACTCTCCTTACAATCGATCCCAGGATACCAAACCCGCCTAGACGCTCAAGACCTCGCCCACCGCAAATCCCTTCGCAACAAAAGCCAAACACAACCACTCCTAGGAACAACAACCTCCGTAACAGCAGGCCGAAGCCCAAATCCCAGCAACGACACCACTACCTCAAAAACCAAAGCAAGCGTGCAAGAAAGGATGCTCGACTACATCAGCATGCCAGAGAACCGCGCCGAGCTACCAGTCCACGGGATGGAGATGTATGCACCTAGGAAAGGAAATGCGATCACATCGCATATCAGGTGTCCGTTTAGTCGGTCTACGCCGCTGAGTTCTGCTAGTCCGGTTGGGGGTGGGATTGCGGCTGAGTCTATTGTTGGAATGACTTTGGAGGGGGGAAGGAGTTTGAATCAGTGTCTTTTGCGTGTTGATGGGTTTCGGTCGGCGAGTCCAGCCAGGAGGTTTGGCGGTGGGAGTGGTCCGGCTGTTGAGATTGGACCTGCGCCTAGTCGGGAGTAGGGGATTGTTTTTGTTTTAGGATGCTACATGTTATATTGTATGAAGGGCTAAGAGGGAATTACAGCGTTGGATTGGTGTTGGTGTTCTTGGGTAATTTTGATTATGTCTGTAGATTGTACATTTTAATCCATGTAGTTGTCATTTTGAATCCTTTTAGCTATATTATACATTATATTACACACCACCAGCTATCTATCCACACACAGGCTCGGCAAACCCACGCGTCCACAACAATGAGCCCATTATAACAACCAAAAACCCAAGTGCGACAACCACACTGGCACTTCCATACAAATACGCATGGCGTCGATGAGCCAGTCCTTTCAACTCAGCAACCCAAGTACTGATAGTAGTCGTACTCCCACAGAATCCATCCATAACACCCTGCAGCACCTGGCAACCCGTCATAGCAGCAGGAACCACGGCTCCAAGACCACTGACATGCTGCAAGTCATAGCAAAGACCCTCAATAATAGTCCCAAAGATATTAACCGTAAACGTGCCGAGCGGGAAGGTCGGAATCCTGCTATTCAGGTGCAGCGAGACATAGAACCGAAGAAGACAGCCAAGCGGTGCAAAGACAATAGCAAACACCGCCCGGCCACGCCACACATCCGGGCCATTGTGTCGGTCTGGCGGCCAGATAGCCAGGAACACTGCTCCGAGCCAGCATCCCCAGGCAAGCACGACCACAACACGGTCGAGGACTCGTCGCGTAAACGCAAAGGGCACGGTGGGTGTCACGCGTTGTAGAGCCAGGGCAAGATGCGCGCCGACGATAAGCGCCGATAGGCTCAGCGACACGGTGAGTAGAATCACAGCGACCAGCGCCATGAAGCTATACCCGCCATTACGGGAGGCCGGATGGGATCCGGTAGGCCGCGACGGATCGGGGAGGGCATTTGCCAGGGCGAGGAAGACATCCCGCATAAAGGATGAGAAGGAGGTGAAGCAACCGCAGAACCCGGTCGTCAGACCAATATACAATGGGATGGTCTTCTTCACGGCCATGTGTTTCTTGTTCTTGATCTTGGGTTCGTCCTCGGCTCTGTCTGTAGCTGGTTCTTTGGCTGGCTTTTTACCCCACTCTTCGCGAAATAACTTCTGGTCTTCGCTCAGGAACCCCATTATTAGGCTTCCGGTTACATTCGCCCATAGCACCCCTGTCACGACGGGGGCGCCTGTGTAGAATGTCAGAGCCTGTAGACCTAGGCGGGCCAGTGTGCCAAGAAGCGAGAAGAAGATTAAATAGGAGACGGTGTAGATGTGAGTTGCGTGTTTGGAGAGGGGTTGCGCGGCGGATGCGGGTTGTGGTGCAGGTGCTACGCGGTCACCGGAGCTTTGCCATGATTCGTTATTTTGGGTCTCGCTTAAAGGATTGGTATGTTTTGAGGGGTTATCTCCCTCTTCGGTAGTTGACGGCATTGTCGTTCAAGGGTTAGAGTGAAGTAGAAGGGAAAAGTCTGCCAAGACAACGGAAACCGGAGATCAGGTGGAGTCCGATAAGGTTCCTGGGTCTTTGTATATGAGGGGAAGATAACAAGGGAGCTGTTACTTTACTTTACTCCTCTTCTTCCTCTTCTTTTTCTTCTTCTTCTTCTTCTTCTTCTTCTCTCTCTCTTTCTCTCCTCTTCATAATATACTCTACACTTCACTATGTCTCTCCCATCAAATGTTCATCTCTCCTCCCACCCTTGTCTCCAAGCCAAGCTCTCCCTAATCCGCTCATCTTCCACCACCCCGCGGGAGACAAGAGGCTTGGTCCATGATATTGCCAATATTCTAGGCGTGGAAGCCTTCTCAGGGCTAAAGTTGGTCAAAACAGGAACGGTAAATAGATCCCCAAGCCTAAGCCTCCATCAATCACTAGCATTATATCTCCTAACACTCATTCCCAGGACACAACCCCCCTCGGAATCGAGTATGAAACCCAGGGAATTGACCCAGCAGACTTAGCTCTAGTGCCAATTCTTCGATCTGGCCTAGGAATGGTTGATGGTGAGTGATTCTCAATTTATTCCGCATAAGCCCCTCAAACACCAGCACTGCAACTGTAATCCCATGTTATTCCCTACGATGTTACCTTAATTATGTACTCTCTTTCGATTCCCCAATTCACATTGCCATATCCAAATCCAAACACCGCAGCTGCAATTCCATTTGCATTTACAGCTTATCTCCTATCACTATCCCCCCCCC
>NW_015971327.1:0-8038 GCF_000769745.1 Penicillium expansum
ACTCTAACTATACTAACTATTCCTTTATAATAAACTATCTATAAGTAATTAAAGGTATTTATCTATAAATATTAAAAAAGACTCCTTTAAAGTCTACTATTAAAGATAAAGCTCTCCCTTATACTAAACTATTAGATATTACTATTTTAATAGATATTTATAATAGTAATAGGCTACTTTTTAGATAAAGATTAAGAATATTATAAGATTCTCTTTAGCTTTAAGCTACTCTCTAATATATACTTTAGGTTAAATTTTAATAAGGTTATTAT
Source organism: Penicillium expansum (assembly GCF_000769745.1). NCBI lineage: Eukaryota > Fungi > Ascomycota > Eurotiomycetes > Eurotiales > Aspergillaceae > Penicillium > Penicillium expansum. The sequence goes on from NW_015971327.1 coordinate 273, forward strand.
TTAGATATTATAAAAATATAATATTTTTAATTAAGTACTTATAATTACTACTAATAATACTTTAAATAATATAATATTAGTTTAGGCTATAAATAACTTAATAAAGACTATTTAATTAAATACTAATTCTATAATTATTTATATTCCTTATATTACTTATATTATCTAAATTAGTCTTATATATTTACTTAAGAAGATAAAGGTATCTCTAAGTAATAATACTACTAAGTTAAATTAGTTTAATAATTATATAAGGGTATTATATATATACTAAAGAAAGTATAAGATTATAAATATACTTAATAAAGTATACTATATTTTAAATATTACTTCTATATATTAATATCTCTTTTAGGTTTATAATCTTATTATTTATATTAATATAAGCTTATAGTAATAAGATATATTTTATATTTTTTAAGATAAAAAGCCTAAACTTATTCTAATCTAAAATATTAGGATATAATAGAATTTAATTTTCTTAATACTTTAGTAAGTAAAGAGACTATAATTAATATTTAATACTTTCTACTTATAATATAAATAGCCTTACTTTATATTAAGCTTAAGAGAATAAAGGTAGATTAAATATCTACTCTTTATTTTTAAATTATTTATAAGTTTATAAGTTTTATTTTTAAGACTAAAGATTTAAGTATCTACCTTATCTTTAATATATATAACTACCTTTTTAACTATTTTAAAAAGGTAATTACTATATTTTAGTAGAAAAAGGTTTTATAAAAATAGCTTATATAATTTACCTTTAAAGCTATATTAGAAAAACTTTTAAAATACTATAAGGATATAAATAGTATTAATAGGTATCTTTATACTATTAATATAATTTTATCTCTATTTTAAAAGCTTTAATTCTTCTTATTAAAAGAATAGGAATTAGATAATCCTAGTAAAGTTAGCTAAAAAGATATTTATTAAGATAGTCTTAAGACTTAGATTAAATACTAAAAAAAGTAGCTTAATATTAAGAATAGTTAGTTATTATTAAATAGTCTATTATCTAAGGTTAAAATATTTAAGCTTAAATCTATATTAGAGTTAAATAATTTTTAATAGTCTATTACTTTATAGGAGGATAAGCTAACTTAATATCTTAATTCTAATAAGTTTAATAATCTATCCTTATCCTTTATATCTAACTAATATTAATAAATATCTAGCTTTATAATATTTATTATTTTATATATTTTAGAAAGAAAACTAATATAAATAGCTAATTCTTATAAATATTATTTATAATATTATATCTATCCTAGCTACTAATATAGGTATAAAGTAACTATTTAACTCTATATATAATATTTATTATTACTAATAAAGCTTACTAAAGTTAAAGATAATCTAAGATATTATAATATTTATATATATAATAAGGTTTAATCTATAAAAGAGTTAATAGCTAATTCTTTAGGAGTACCTATCTTCTTAAGAGATTATAGCTTTAATAAAAGTAAGTAATATAGTTACTACCTTATTTAAACTAATTAGTAATACTAAGGAAGATATAGTTAAAGAAAGTTAGTTACTACCTATTTTATAACTATTACCTAATATTATACTTAAGAGGAGATAAAGAAATAGCTTATTAAGTAAAGGTAATAAGATATAATATAATACTAAAGATAATATAAATAAAGAAGGTAAAATTCCTCTCCTTTAATTATCTAGAAGAGTTTAGAAGGTTTTAAAAAAGCTTAATAGATATATAGTAGTCTAGTAAATAGGAACTAGATTTAAAAATATAATATAAGTTTTTATAATAATATATTACTAAAAATTAATATTAAAGAACTTTAGATATATAATTAGGATAGTTAAAAATATAGGGCAAATCTATATAAATTATATATATCATAAGATTTACCTATTTATCTTATTTAATAACCCTTAGGGTTACCTATAGGTAACCCTCTAAGGGTCTAACCTCTAGGTAGATAACCCTTAGGGTTAGAAGGTTAGACCCTCGAACCACCCTAGTAATAGGGTAGTTTAAGGGTTGTGAGGGTTACCCATAGGTTACTGCTAGGTCTAGTTATTATAGGTTACTTTTTTAATTAGGATTAGAATTATTATAAAGTTCTTCTTAGATTTAAGTATCTTTATAGCTTATATACTAATAAGAATCTAAGTAAAACTATAACTTAGCTTTTTAATAATTATAGGATTACTAACTATATATTATCTATAACTATAGATAATATAACTAATAATAATACCTTAATAATAAATATCTAAGAGACTATCTAGTTATAAAGCTAATTAGATACTTTAATATTTTAAGTTTTATATATTATATATATAATTTAGCTTAGCTTAAATAAACTTCTTAAGAAGCTAAAAGTAATATTATTTAATAAAAAGGTTAAGCTAAAGTAGTCTAATAAATAAACCTATTTATTTTAGACTAACTAATCTAATTTTAAATAAATTATAGATATATTAAAGAAAGTAAATCTTTTATTATCTTAAGTCTTTTAGGTTTATTCTAATATAAAAGTTTAAGATCTAAGGTCTTATAATCTTTATTAATATAAGCCTATAATACTAAGAGGTATTTATAACTTTATAAACTAAAAGGCCTCTTTTAATTCTTATTTAGGATATCTAAACCTAATAGAATTTAACTTTTATAATACTAAATTATATAAAAAGGCTATAACTATTCTATAATTAGTATTATATAGATTATTAATATCTTTACTTTAAACTTAATTAAAAAGAGTAATAATAGATTAAGTATCTTCTTTTTTTTATTAAGCCTTTTTTTAACTTTACTACTATATTATTAAAGATTAAGGATATTATAATATATAATATCTATAATATTTATAATAAACTTTTCTTTTACCTTAATAAAACTAAAAGTAAGTTAAAGAATAAAAGAGTTATTTAGAAGAAGTATATACTTTAGGCTCTTTAGATTATAAAAAGTAAGCTTTTAAAGTATTATATTATTACTAATTATAAATTATATAGTAATATCTATATACTTATAATAATCTTTTACTTATTAAAGAAACTTTAATATTTTATATTATTAGATTAGTAAAGTAAAATTAATTATATAAAATATTATTATAGAGTTTTAAAATAAGAGTTTTATTAATATAAGGAGATACTTTATTATAATTTAGATATTTTAATCTTATAAGATAATATTAAAGAGGTCTTAAATAATAATAATAATTATAATCTTAATACTATTTATACTTTTTAAAACTAGTTATAAGATAAGCCTTTAAACCTTAAAGCTAATAAGATTATAAAGTATTTTATATATAAGATTAAAAGATAGAAGCCTTAAGTATTCTAGAAAGAGTATAAGTATAAATTTCCTATTCTTATAAGGATAGTATAGGATATTCTCTCTATTTTAACTAGACCTGGCAGTGACCCTCCGGGTGGTCCATGACCTTGGACCCTCCGAGGGTCCAGCGACCCGCCAAGACCTAAATTTTGACATAAATATATATAAATCATGGTTTATAAGCATATTATTTCCTAATTAGGATAGGTTATGCATGCATAATTTCCTTGGCGGGTCCAGAATCCGGACTTTGGACCCTCCTTAGCGTCTTGGCGGGTCCAAATGGAGGGTCACTGCCAGGTCTAATTTTAACTAGTAGTATAAATATTAAATAATTATTTAATTATACTTATAATATCTACTACTATTATTATAATTAATTAAAATTAAGTATAATCTAAGGACTAATACTTTATTAGTTTACTACTAAGTTTAAGGTTAAGTAGAAGGAAATAGATATTATAAAAGAATATCTTTTTATTAGAGAAGCTATATTATTAGATTAAACTTAGAAACTAATACTTTAACTTAAAACTTTTAAGTTAATAAATAATAATAAAGAGGAGGATTAAAAGCCTAGTATTAAGGATATATAATAGATAAGAAGCTATAAGAATAATTTAGATAATAGGAAAGCTAATTAAAATAGGTAGCTATAATATAAATAATTAAAGAAATAATTATTTAAAGCTTTTAATAAAGAAGATAATAACCTTCTAGAAATACTAGTAGATAAGGGTATATAAGGATAATTATAGCAGATTTAGAAGTAACTAAGGTTATCTAATAGATTTAAAATTAATCTTTAATAGTCTATATTAGGAAATAATAAAATTTAGTCTATAAATTAAAAACTTTAATTATAGTATAGTTACTTAATAAATATAAAGGAATCTATATAAATAATATATATTTAAAAAGGTTATAACACTTAGTATATTTAGTATATTTTATATCTACTAGATATCTTTAAATATCTAGAGGATATTAGGTAGTATACTATATCTATAAAATTAAGGATTATAGATATTAGGTAACCTACTATATCTATAAGTTGCGGAGAGGATATATAGATATCCATAGATATTAAGGATGTTGCTATAGCCTAGTCTATTTAATATTATAAATATTTCCTCTCCTTTTTACCTTTTTAGTATCTATAATCTTATTAAAAGTTATATTATATCTTAAAGCTAGTATTCTAACTTTTTATCTTTAATTTATAATAGAGATATAGGTAATTTATCTTACCTTATATTATCTAATTATCTAATAACTCTATCTAGTAGTTAGTCTATACTACCTAACTTTTATCCTAATTTTCTTTAACTAGATTACTTTTTACTTTTTCTTTCCTCTTTTACCTATATTAGATTAGATTAGAGAAAAGTATTTTTTCTTTATAATATAATAAAATATATTAAATAGATTAAATAGTAGTTATAAATTAATTATAAGAGGAAAAGTAAGATTTATTAAAATATAGCTTATTAGTCTACTTTTTAGAGTAATTTCTATTAAATTATTTAGATTATAGATAATATACTAAAGGTTATATATAAATACTATAAGAAGATTCTTAAATATCCTTATTCTATTAAACTAGATTAAATAGATTATTATAGTATATTAATTATAATAAAGTATCTAAAATCTATAAGCTATTAATAGTTTATTAAATAGAAAAATATAAATATTATAGGTTTTCTAAAAAATAAAGTATATTCTTAATAATTATTTTATTTCTATTAAACTAATATATCTTAAATTATATAATAATAAATATTAATTAGTATTTTTTTCTTATAATTAGAATAAAAGGAAGAGATCTTATAATTTCTTACCTTTAATTAGCTCCTTTTCTATCTTATTAAATATCTAATCTTCTATAATCTAATCTATAAGGCTTACTTAATACCCTCTCTTTTAATAATTTTATCTATAAATATAATCTATTAATAATTATAAGGCTTAATTATAGACTATTAATAAGCTATCTTTTAACTATTATTATTAAATTATAAGATTTCTATTATATTTAATTACTAGATTTCTTTATTTTTATAAGTATTTATAGCTATAATTAGCTATTTTATTAATATAGACTAGACCTGGCAGTGACCCTCCATTTGGACCCGCCAAGACGCTAAGGAGGGTCCAAAGTCCGGATTCTGGACCCGCCAAGGAAATTATGCATGCATAACCTATCCTAATTAGGAAATAATATGCTTATAAACCATGATTTATATATATTTATGTCAAAATTTAGGTCTTGGCGGGTCGCTGGACCCTCGGAGGGTCCAAGGTCATGGACCACCCGGAGGGTCACTGCCAGGTCTAATATAGACTAGGTTTATTAAAAAATTCTTTTTAATTTTAAACTATTTTTTAGTTTATATATTAGTTTAAATCTTAGTAATATCTTTCTTAATATATTACTTAAATATAAGATAAAAGATTAGATATTTAGATTAATAATTAATAATATATCTAATAATAAGATATTAACTAATTCCTTTTAATAAGTTTTATCTAATAATATAAATATTATCTAAATCTCTTACTTTATTAATATTATCTAGTTTAGTTTTAATTAACTTTTAAATTATTTTAAAGTAATCCTTTTAAATAATATTACTTAGATAAAATAGATTAAAAGATAATTAATATTAACTTAAACTAATATAAAATACTAGAATTATAAGATCTCTTATATCTTAAATAAAGTCTATTATCTTATAATATATATCTATATAAGCTCTTAATAGTATAAGATATTTAATAGCCTTTAAATAAAAAAGCTTAAAGTTATCCTAATATAAGATATAAAGATTTAGTAGAATTTAATATATCTAATACTTTATTAAATAAAATAACTTTATATAGTCTTTCTACCTTTTTATATAAAATATAATTATAAAAAAATACTACTAAATAATAAAGAATAATACTAAATTAACTATCTACTATATCTTACTAAGTTATTCTTTAAATATATAACTAAGATCTTAAAGACTTAAGATATAATATTATATCTTATATTTAAAATTTATAATATATTATTTAAGTATCTTAAAAAGTTAATAAAATAGCTCTAATAGAAATAAGTTTTATAGAAAAAATATATATTTAGGTCTTTTAAAGCTAACTAATTAAAACTAGATAAATACTACTTATAAATAGATAATATCTAAAGATATATCTATATAATTAATATTATATTAGCTTTTAATAATTAGTTCTAATTTTTCTTTTTAAATAATTAAAATAAGTTATAATAGGATAAATACTAAAATACCTTTTAAGTAGCTCTTACTTCTTATTAAGAATATCTATTAAATATTTTAAATATAATAAGCTTTTATACTATATTAAAGCTAAGTTTAAGATTTAATAAGATATTAAGTAGATATAAATTATAGGTAAAGCTAGTTAGAGATAAGGTAATATAATACTTTAATAGTAGTATATTTAAATTTAAAGTATAATTTATTTATATTTAATACTAATTATACTTTAGATTTTATTAATATTAAACCTTTTTAATTCTAAAAAGAGTACTAAGGTTATTTTCTTATAATTATTATATTTATATAAGATATTTTTTTAATTTTAATAATTAGTATTAAAGTTAAGTGATTTTTTAATATTACTTAGGATATCTACTATTATTATTATAGTTATATAAAGTCTAAAATAATTAAGGAGCTAATAATATTTTTTTATATTTTAAAGTTTAATATTAAAGAGTAGGAGGTAAAAGAATTTAAAAGATTCTTTTTTTTTAATAAGATTAAAGTAGTAAAAGAAGAAAAGGATAATAGACTTAATAATATTAAGATAAATCTTATTAGTAATACTAAAAAATTAGATAATAAGTCTAATAATTTAATAGATATTAATAAGATTAATAAGGCTTAAGATAAAAAAGATAAAGATAGCTTAGTACTATTAGAGACTAATACTTAAATATAGGTCTTAAGAAGAAAGTAAAAATATAAAGAGGATAATATATTTAAATATTATTAGGATTATTTATAAATAATCTATTTTTTAAGAAATTAGAGTATAGATTATAGTTTTATATATAAATTTAAAATATAATATTATATTAATCTAGTTATAAGGAAGAAATTTGAGATAAAAGTTAAAAGTAAAATATACAGAATTATAGCTCTAAAATATATAAGTTATATAGTCCTAAGATCTTAGTATATTTATTATATTTATTACCTAATTAGGTACCTAGGGGTTAGGTTAGGTTATTTAGTATAACCTAAAACCTAGCTTAGGTCTAAGTAGACTGCGACATCGCCTGTCTATAGGTACCTAGGAGGTGCCTAAGGCCTATCTATAGTGGGCCTTAGGCTATTTGGATTTTCGAGTGCCTGTTTATAACGCCTAAGGCCTATAGGTATACCTACAGCGGGTATACCTA
>NW_015971433.1:0-1078 GCF_000769745.1 Penicillium expansum
ATAAAAAACAGTAATTTATTTAAATAACTTAGTATTATTATAAACACTAAGATCTATCTTTTATATAAAAATAGGTTTAAATAGGTTATTATTAGGTTATTAGGTTTAACCTATTAGGTTTTAGGTTAGATTAGGTTATAGAGGGCGGAACCTAAAACCTAATAGGTTAGGTTTTAGGTTGGAGACTCTGACCCAAAATAGGTTCTGCTGAAGTCTAGTAGTGACCCTCTATTTGGACCTACCAAGACACTAAGGAGGGTCTAAAGTCCGGATTCTGGACCCACCAAGGAAATTATATATATATAACTAGACTTCAGCACAACCCACTCTAACCTGGACCTAACCTAACCTAACCTAACCTAAAATAGGTTTTAGGTCTATTACTTCGACCTAATAATAGGTTTTAGGTTATAGCTTATAACCTAAAACCTATTAGGTAACCTATTAGGGCCCTAATATAGTATAAACTAGATAAACAGACTTCTAGTGTATAACTATATAATTAATATATTTTTTACTTATAATATTAAGTATTTTACTTATAGCGCTCTTTTAGAAAAAATAAAGAATAAATCAAATAATTAAACTAGGATATATTTCTCTAATATTACTTAAAATCCTTATCTACCCTACTCTTACACTTCCTTTTTAAAGCCTATCTTTAAGTTATAGTCTCTAGTAACTCTAGCTCTGTTACCTCTATATCTATATTTATTAAATAAGGAGATATCTCTTACAGTCTATTATCTACTCCTTCTTCCTCTTTATTATTATTAATTAAATTAAGCTTAGTATCCTCTATATATTTATTATTCTACTTTTTTACTAACTTAATCTTAGCTAATATAAAGAACTACTTAAGCTACTTTATTTTAGAATCCTTAATATTAAATCTTATTATATATAGAAATAATATAAGCTCTTTAATTATTTTAGACTTTAGATAACTATAGTAGTAGTAATAAATATCTTAAGTAGTATTAAAAAGCTATTTAATACTAGTACTAGTTACTAGAATAAAAAGAATATCGCGAGTAAGTAATATAATTATAGGGAAATAAGATTAGTTCTTTTACTA
>NW_015971192.1:0-1816 GCF_000769745.1 Penicillium expansum
AAGGATAAGGATAGATTATTAGACTTACTAGAATTAAGATATTAAATTAGCTTATCCTCCTATAAAGTAATAGACTATTAAGAGTTATTTAACTCTAATATAGATTTAAGCTTAGATATTCTAACTTTAGATAATAGACTACTTAATAATAACTAACTATCCCTAATATTAAGCTACTCCTTATAGTATTTAATTTAAGTCTTAAAACTACCTTAGTAAATATCCTTCTAGCTAGTTTTATTAGGATTATCTAATTCCTATTCCTTTAATAAGAAGAATTAAAGCTTTTAGGATAGAGATAAAATTATACTAATAGTATAAAGATACCTATTAATACTATCTATATCCTTATAATATTTTAAAAGCTTTTCTAATATAGCTTTAAAAGTAGATTATATAAGCTATTTTTATAAAACCTTCTTCTGCTAAAGTATAGTAATTACTTTCTTAAGATAGTTAAAAAGGTAGTTATATATACTAAAGATAAGGTAGATACTTAAGTCTTTAGTCCTAGAAATAAGACTTATAAACTTATAGAATAGTTTAAGAATAAAGAGTAGATATTTAATCTACCTCTATTCTCCTAGGCTTAATATAAAGTAAGACTACTTATACTATAAGTAAAAAGTATTAAATACTAGCTATAATCTCTTTACTCGCTAGAGTATTAAGAAAGTTAAATTTTATTATATCCTAATATCTTAGATTAGAATAAGCTTAGGCTCTTTATCCTAGAGAGTATAAAATATATCCTACTACTATAGGCTTATATTAATATAAATAGTAAGGTTATAAACCTAAAAGAGATATTAGTATATAAAAGTAATACTTAGAATATAGTATATCTTATTAAGTATATCTATAATCTTATACTTTCTTTAGTATATATATAATACCCTTATATAATTATTAGATTAGTTTAATTTAATAGTATTATTACTTAGAGATACCTTTATCTTCTTAAGTAAATCTATAAAACTAATTTAGATAATATAAGTAATATAAGGAATATAAATAATTATAGAATTAATATTTAGTTAGATAGTCTTTATTAAGTTATTTATAGCCTAAACTAGTATTATATTATTTAAGGTATTATTAGTAGTAATTATAAGTACTTAATTAAGAATATTATATTTTTATAATATTTAAGTAATAACTTTACTAAGATTTAACCTAAAGTATATATTAGAGAGTAGCTTAAAGCTAAAGAGAACCTTATAATACTCCTAATCTTTATCTAGAAAGTAACCTATTACTATTATAAATACCTATTAAAATAGTAATATCTAATAGTCTAATATAAGGGAGAGCTTTATCTTTAATAGTAGACTTTAGAGGAGTCTTTCTTAGTATTTATAGATAAATACCTTTAACTACTTATAAATAATTTATTATAAGGGAATAGTTAGTATAGTTAGAGTAAGGTATATATATTTAATAATATTAGTAAACTCCTAGTATTTAAGGAATAAAAATAGGAGATATAAAATAGTAATAAGACTTAGTAGCTTTTACTCCTAAATATCCTATAAGAAGATAAGAGCTAGTTTATTTAATACCTATAGATAATTTAGTAATAAAAATAATATAAAGGGATATAATATATAGCTATCTTAAGTAAATTCTTAATATTTAGTCTTCTTAATATAAATTTAGTATAATTAACCCCCTTTTTATACTTATTTATAGATAATATACCTATATAAGTAGCTACTAAATAATTAAAAATCTTCTAATATTACTTATATATTATACTTAGCTTCCTATTTTTAGTATTCGCTACTTAGTTAAAATTATTCTAGTATTCTACTTA
>NW_015971191.1:0-1208 GCF_000769745.1 Penicillium expansum
GATAGTATTAATAGGTATCTTTATACTATTAATATAATTTTATCTTTATCTTAAAAGCTTTAATTTTTCTTATTAAAGGAATAGGAATTAGATAATCCTAGTAAAGCTAGCTAGAAGGATATTTACTAAGGTAGTCTTAAGACTTAGGTTAAGCGCTATAAGGAGTAGCTTAATATTAGGGATAGTTAGTTATCGCTAAGTAGTCTATTATCTAGGGTTAGAATATCTAAGCTTAAATCTATATTAGAGTTAAATAACTCTTAATAGTCTATTACTTTATAAGAGGATAAGCTAATTTAATATCTTAATTCTAGTAAGTCTGATAATCTATCCTTATCCTTTATATCTAACTAATATTAATAAATATCTAGCTTTATAGTATTTATTACCTTATATATTCTAGAAAGAAAACTAATATAAATAGTTAATTCTTATAAGTATTACTTATAATATTATATCTATTTTAGCTATTAATATAGGTATAGAGTAACTATTTAACTCTATATATAATATTTATTATTACTAGTAAGGCTTACTAAAGCTAAAGATAATCTAGGATATTATAATATTTATATATATAATAAAGTTTAATCTATAAGAGAGTTAGTAGCTAATTCTCTAAGAGTACCTATCTTCCTAAGAGATTATAACTTTAATAGAGGTAAGTAGTATAGTTACTACTTTATTTAAATTAATTAGTAATATTAAGAAAGATATAGTTAAAAAAAGTCAGTTACTACCTACTTTATAACTATTACCTAATATTATATTTAGGAGGAGATAAAGAAGTAGCTTATTAAGCGAAGGTAATAAGATATAATCTAATACTAAAGATAGTATAGATAAAGAGAATAAAATTCCTCTCCCTTAATTATCTAGAAGAGTTCAGAAGGTTTTAAAAAAGCTTAATAGATATATAGTAGTCTAATAAATAGGAACTAGATTTAAGAATATAATATAAGTTTTTATAATAATATATCACTAAAAATTAATATTAAAGAACTTTAGATATATAATTAGGATACTTAAAAATATAGGGTAAATCTATATAAATTATATATATTATAAGATTTGCCTATTTATCTTATTTAATAACCTTTAGGATTACCTATAGGTAACCCTCTAAAGGTCTAACCTCTAGGTAGATAACCCTTAGGGTCGGAAGTAGACTTCGGCACAACCCACTCTAACCCAGACCCAACCCAACC
>NW_015971190.1:0-3342 GCF_000769745.1 Penicillium expansum
AGTTATATCTCTAAGTCCTTTTTTTAAAGTAAGAATAGGTAGTTTGAATGATTTATACTAGTTAATAATTATAGTTTATAAAGGTAGAAGACTCGGGTCTAGATATAGCTTATATATAAAAAAAAATTAGTATTTTATTAACATAGTTATTATACTAATATATTAAAGATATATATCTATTAACTAGAATTTCTAAATATTTCCTAGTCCTAATTATAATAATAGAGGAGAATTATATATATAAACTAAAATATAGGTAAAAGACGGTTATTTATTTAGGTGATTCAGCCACTTTATAAACGCTAAGATTATAGTTTTATATAATTTCGAGCCTAGGGGGGGGGCCCGACGAGCCCCCCCCTTCGAGCCGGGGTCTAGGTCGAGCTTGAAAAGTTCGACCCCCAGCTCGTTACAGGTCGGGTTTCGAGCCCGGACCTTGGGCCTAAAGTTAGGCTTTGCGGAAGTCTACTTATTTAGCCTTAATCTATATAATATAAAAGGTCCTAAAAGAGAAATAGCTAGCTACTACTATCTAGTTCTTAAGTAATAGAATAAAGCTAAGTAACCTTATTACTAATAGAGTAGTTTAAAAATTTACTAAGAACCTAGTATTCTAAGATATACTAATTAATAAATAAGTATTTCTAGAAGTTAACTAATAATTAATTTATATATATAATAATAGAGAAATATTCTTATACCTAAAAGCCCTATTTTAGACTAATCTAATATAGAACTCTTATTAAGAATTTAGCTACCTAGGCTTCCTAGGGTTATATAAAGTTATATAGCTATAAGGGTAGTAGCTATTAATATAGTTAGATATTAAAGAGACTATAAAGTCTTATCCTAACTACTAAATTTTATAAGAAGTATAAAAATACTTAAAATAGGAAAGGGTATAATATATAGTTATAAAAAGGAAATAACCCTTTAAATATTAGGATATAGATTTAATTAACTAGTTATTAATAATATTAAATAGAAATAGATAGATTATTATAGCTATTAATTATACTATAAGATAGCTAGTTATATAGGCTATTCTAGATATAACTAAGAAGGTAATTACTAAATTCCTATATTAAGATATTTATATATATTATAGAATATTTAATAAATTAATCTTAGATAATAAGCTAAACCTTTTATTAAAAGTTATATATTACTTTATTAACCTTATTAAGGCCTAGTATTATATAATAATACTTTATTACCTATAAATAAATAGGAAGGTAGAAAACTTTAATAGTTTAATAGGATAAATATTAATAAAATACTTAATAGGAAAACCTATTAAGTTATAGGATAAATACCTTATATAAGCTATATTTACTACTTATATTTAAGAATATATACTCTTAAGATAGAGCCTATATTACCTAATATATAGAATATAACCTTATATTATAGCTAATAATATTACCCTTATAAAAGCTAGGACTAAAAGAGGCTAAGATAAATAGATATAATAACTTATAGATACCTAATTAAAGGTAAATAAACTACTACTTATTTATACTATTAAGAAATAATAAATCTAAGATATAGCTATTATAAAAATAAGTTTCTAGTTAAGAGACTAGGTCTTAATATATAATAAAGTAAAGAAGAAATATAAGAATACTTAGTTTAGGCTATATAAAGTCTTAGAGAGCTATTTACTTAAGATATATATTCTTAAAGAACTATAAGGATATATTCTAAGAAATCTTATTAATAGTATAAAACTAATAAATATAAATATAAGTAAAGACCCTAGCCTATAAGCCTTACCTATAAGATAATCCGCTTTATATAAGGCTAAGGTAAAAATTAATTAATTAAAAGAGCTATATAAAGTCCTTAATAAAATTAAACCTTTACTACTAATATATATAGACCTTTTAATACTTATAAAAGCTAAATAGAAAGAATTTAAGTATATAGAGATATATTAGGAATTTATTAGGAAAGAAGTTATTATTAAATACCTAATTACTAAGATATAGGTATAGGTTTATAAGAAAATATAGTAAAAAGGTAGTATAAATATACTTATATTAGACTTATTAGGTATAGATAAATAAGACTTAAAAATAAATAACTATAAATCTAAGAATAATATTAATTTAATAGAATCCTTAAGGTAGGAATTAATAGGGGATACTTATTAAAAACCTATTTAAATAAGCTTAGATTAATTAGTATACCCCTTTACTATTATTATTCTAGTATTATTATTTATAATAAAATAGTTTATAAGGAAATAGACTAATATAATAGAGTTTATTAGGGTTAATAAAGCTAAAAATAAATATATAAAAGTTATATAATACTAGAGAAATATTAAATATAATAGAAAAGGGGCCTACTAAGCCTTAAACTAAAAAAGAAAAGAACTAAAACTCTACCCTTTTATATAGCTACTAGTTATATATTACTATAAAATTACTTAAGCCTAATAAATATACCCCTAAAACTCTTTAACTTATTATTATTATTATTATTATCTCTTTTTAGGTCTAAATTAACTATACTAACCTTCTTAATAAAGACTTTCTTTATAAGATATATATTATAATTAACTTATTTATAAACCTCTTTTATCTCCTTATAAGTTTATATAGCTTTATTCTTATCTTATAAATAAGTAATAGTAGGTACTTTAAGGGGTATATAATACTAATATATATTAAAATTAGGGCTAAACTTTAGGTTTATATTATTATATATAGATATAAGATTATACTCCTTAGCCTTACTAATAGCTATAATTCCCTCCTTTTAGGCCTATTTAGAAAGGCTTAAACTAATAATATTACTTTTATACTTTATACTAAGGATAATAAGGATTATAATAAAGATAGTAAGGCCTATAGTAAGACTGCTAAAGGTTATAGCCCCTTTAATAGCCTTAAGAGCTATAATAGGCTTAGCTTAACCCTTTCTTTTATCCCTTTTCTTAGGAGTAAAGGCTATAATAGAATAAATAGTAGCTTTTAGAAGCTATAAAGAAGGGTTAAAAAGGTTTTTAGTCTAAATAAGATTAATTAGCTAATAAGGAGGATTACCTATTTTTATATTAGATTAGAATAAATATTTATTACTTATAAAAAAGAAACTATAACTTATATAAGCCTAATCCTACTAAATAACTAACTATATCTTAGTTAGAATAAATAGGACCTAATAGTATAAAAATAAACTATTTCTATTAGTATAGGTAGTATATTTACCTTTAATTAAGGCCTAATAGCTATATATCTAACTAATTATAGTATAAAGAGGGAGGCTAGTATAGGTTATATAAGAAGAATTAGACTTCGGCAGAACCCATTTTAGGTCGGAGTCTCCGACCCA
>NW_015971189.1:0-7185 GCF_000769745.1 Penicillium expansum
CCAAGTCGCTCATCTTTATACTTGATTAGCCATGTCCTCCCCGGGCCGCTTCCACCTTCACCGGGTGTGCTTACTAATGTGGTTTGCGAGCTCTTCCCGACACCTCCTCCTTTCCAGTGCACGTTTTCTATTAGCTGGGTTTGACATGTCATGTAGTAAAAGGTCTAAGTTTGGTACTCTACAGATATATATCGTGTATTCAGTAGAGGGCTCCCCTTTGATCCTTGCCGAGGGTGACTCGCCACAAAAATAGAAATGTAGTATGTGATGAGGCTTATCACAAAGTGGGGCTATCGTGGGCGGCTCGCCTGAGCAGGCGGTGGTCACACCTATGATCGTCGAAGGATAAGAAACAACCAAAGTCGAAATTTTGCGAAGGTCAAAAGTAGAAAAGATACATTCGAACTTTTTCCACTTTTGAGAATCTACATTTCGCTTAAAACCGCTCAAAATTCTCTGCAAAATGATGAATTCAATTTCAAGACATGATGCTGCTCTTCATTATCTTAGCCTACTTTCAAGCGTGTGTTCTAGCTGGGAGCGAGAATGGCTATGGCATACATGCGATAGGCACCCCGATGAGCACCACCATGATTACCACAACAACGACAGGCACTGCGACTCGATATACGACGGTCACAGTCTTGGAAAACACCTCTTCAACTAGACATTTATACGGTCCTCTGGCATATTCAAAGAGCACGAATAGTCTTACTCGGACGCGAACAATACGGCCCCAGGACGCTTCTCCATCTTCGACTGACCTTTTGTGGCATACCCCAATAGGAAGCGTCGAGGCGACCCACCATCCAACAACCCGTGGGAGCCGTTTCCCCACCTGTACGCCTATTTCTACACCTGTCACTCCCTCCATACCCACTCTTATGTCTTCATCTGGACCTACTTCATCATCTGGACCTACTTCATCATCTGGACCTACTTCATCATCTGAGCCTACTTCAACACCTGGATCGATTTCTTCGCCCGGATTGACTTCATCGCCCGGGTTGACTTCATCGAGCACCACCTCAAATGGCATTGAATCGGCCCAAATCCCACTGCGAATAACGTTGATCATAGTAGCAGGGTGTACTTTTGCCGTATTTGGGTTCTTCTGAGTGACAGCTAAGGGATGTACGAGTACAGAAGCTAGGGTATTGAGTAGTATAGTCAGATAGCTAATATAGAACGAGACTAAGCATGAATAAGTTAGTGGCGTTCTAGTAAAGGGCGAATCGCCCACTATTCCACTAGTAGTGCTAAAAATAGAGCGAGCATGTAATCTCGTTCTAGTAGAGGGCGAATCGCCCACTATTCCACTAGTAGTGCTAAAAATAGAGCGAGCATGTAGAATGATTTAAGGTCTCTCTCCTCCCTGCTCAGGCATAAAAAGAAAAAGAAAGTAACTATGACTGACAATCGGTGGACGCTATTCCCAAGAAGTACGGATATTGCATCCGGAATCATTCCACAAAACAACGATCATGACGATAGCAGAGAAATCGAGAGCCACACTGACATCAATGACAATCGAATTACTGTGTTTCCGAGGAGTGAGGAGATAGACGACAGCAAATTTGATGCCAGAAACATCAGTCAGCCCCAAAACAGGGAGGTGCGACGCCTTCAAATTCCAGAACGATGGCTCCAGCTCCCAATTAAGAGGACCATCAAAGCCGATGAACCACACCCCAAACGCCAAATGCCATCATTTTGCAAGGACCACACGCCCTGGATAAAATATGAAAAGTTCAAAGAGGGAGCAAAGCCGGGAAAAACCTGCTTAGCCTATGACACGGACTCCCCAGGGAGGGTAGTTGCAATTAAGGAGTATAAGACGAGTGGTATCGACAAGACTTGCCATCTGAAGATGATCAGTCACCCAAATATTGTGAACCTCCTTGACGCATTCAAACAGTCCAGGACTCTCTATTTAGCGTACGAGATTATGGATCTCTCATTGGAGCAACTTCAGTCTGGCATTCAACTCAAGGAGTCTGATCTTGCTTTCATTTGCAAGGAGGTGAGCTATACAAGCATACCATGTATTTCCCTTACCTACTGATATTTATATAGCTCTTGCATGGGCTTTGGTATATTCACCGAGATCTCGGTGTTTGCCATACAGCCCTTACTTGCGACAATGTGTTCATATCATCGCAGGGTAACGTGAAGATTGGTTGGTGCTCACACAAAATATGATAACTGAGACTAAATTTAAGCAGCGAATATAGCAGCCTGTCTGCTCGAACGACATCAAGGGTCCGAACAGTTCGATATCAAGTCCATTGGCATTATCATTTGTAAAGTCCTCGAGCCAGGACTCTCTGCTCATGACCTTGAGGCTTCTTATGCTAGTCTTTCCCATGGTAGCGATGGTATACGCACGTTTATCTCTACAACTGCGACGGCTACAATACAAGCTCTTTTACAGGTATGTTCTATCTTAATAAGCTCCTATTATTGCAATTCCTAATTCTTTACTAGCATGTTTTCATATCATATGCAGCTACTGAAGGATGCTTGGTTGTACCTGTTATGAAGGTCCGAGGTTTGGTTCTACATGATTACGAATAGTGAACCAATGATTGGAGCTCAAGCAATTGGTTCGTGCAAGTCCACACTATCAAGAAATTTAAATACTATGTCCTGAGCTTGAGACATGAGCCTTCTACTCAAACCCCTTCGATCATGCTTTGGTCCAACTAAAATAAGCTTTTCATGCACCGCCGTGGCGTAGAGATCTTTGAGAAGGACCAGGTGTGGTTTAGTACGACTTATTGATATGAACATCTGATTCTGATTTGCCAACTCCCGCGTCTTGCTTTCGAATAAATGTTCATCTTGACGCCTTCTTGACAGCTGAGTGTACTGCCTGGTTTGCCAGAAATAGAGCAGGATATCATCGGTTCGCGAAATTAAATCATTAAGAAAGTTTGAAGGCGTCATCAAGGGGTCAATTGATATTCGCGGGTCATCGACAGCCCAAAAGTTTGATTGGGTTGATATGGAGTGGGTTTCCCAGGAATCGGCTCTTGATTGATGGGCTGGCGGCTGGTTGAGTGGATCATCGCTCTCACGGCTTTCACTCAACCTGGACTCAAAGTCTCCTGACGAGTCTTGGTCTTGATGTTCACTTTCCCCTTGAGATTCATCTTGATGTTCTTGGAACCCATTCGTATTTATAGTGTTTCCTTCATCTTCCTGAGACTCTGTATTGTAGCTATGGCTGTGGTAACTATTTTCAGGGTAATCAGGGCTGGCAAAGAGGGCATCCTCCGCTGCCTCAGAATATGGGTCGATTTTGCCGAAGAACGAGAGAAATATATCACGCTGTATTGCGAAGGATGTCGCATATGACCTCGGAACCACTTCTTGTTGGTAGATATTTCCGAGAAATAAGAGCTGTCGGTCATTTAGATACCTCTGATAAGACGGTCGGCTACAACGAAATTTCTTGGGTAGATTTTCCAAGTCTGTGGTGAGTTCTACTTCGGCGCTAGACGCCCGAATAGCCGAGGTGTTGCTGATTCTTTCGGACGCGGTCTGAGCGATACTCAGGCTAGTCTCAGTATCAACATGATAACGATCTGGAGGCTGCAGCTGGTTAAGAAACTCTTCAGTGACGATTTGATATCGACTTTCTGCAGCCTGTGTTTGTAACGCCAAGATCTCATCGTTCTGAAAACCCAGTTTGACAGCTAACTGGGCTAGATTGATAAGTCTTTCTGACGGAACCCCAGATGGCCTAGCCTTTCGCTTTTTGCTATCTTGGTAGGGCCTGAGGCTAGTGAGGGACGGAAAGTCACGCATAACAGCAAGGAAAAGCTGTCGATAGCATATATCCATACCATGCCTGTCTTCTTCACGATGTTCAAATATATCTTCAGCAACTTGAACATTATATGATCCAGTTTGATCTCGCATATAACAATCCAAAAAAGCTTCGGACATGGTTCCCTTGTACCCTTCAGGCTGTAAGCCTTTCAGGGCGATCATACAGGCCTCGAAGTAGATAAAATCTCTGGTGAAGGTATGGAACGATAGTACCCTCCCACTGATCGTCGTAATTCTGTCTAATATTATGATACGATCTTCATCAGACTCTAATTGTCTGAAGATCTTCCGTCTCCGCATCCTGTCTTTGATTATGGCCCTGTCATGTAGGGATAGGTGAGGCATAAGTGTCTCAAGCTCATTCACCGTATCAGAGTCTAGGATCTCTGGTGCATATCCCTCCATGATGAATGACCATTGATCGTAGACGCACCCTAGATAATGAGTAATCTCCTGGTTGCTAAATTTAGCAGTGTCTAATTTTATGACTACACAGACTTACCTCAGGACACCTGACTGATAACCATCGGCCAAGATAGGATAGTTTAATAGCTTGCCATAAGCCCAAGAAGGGTAATAACTTATCAAAAGCCCTTTTGATTCTCTTGAAATCTTTCTCCATCCGTGCAAGCTCATGATGTATACCTTTGCTAAATCTGCCTCTCCATCTGAGCTCTGAATCAACATCTCCAATTCTTTCGTAGTGTCGTACATTCCGGTAAACGTCACCATCGCAATATGGCTGGTCATTTGGATGCTCATCTCTCATCCTCTGCCTTATTTCTGACGGCATATCTTCGTGATGTGAGCGGCTGCAGATATTAAATTGACATAGAAAGTCTTACCATCACTATAAAATTCAGCCACCCACCATCGTGCGGACCTCTTGATCGCAGCCAGAACTCGGTGATTCCCATGCAAAATACTCAGCCCCACCCCATCTGGTAGGTTTAAAAGGTGCAATGGGCCATTGAGAAAGGCCTCGGTTTCATTCTGGGCAGCCAGAGCTTGCTGAAGAACATCATTGCTTATCGAAACCTTCACATAATTCTCAGGGTTCAGACGAGAAAGCCCCTCCGACTGAAAGATTCTGTCCAGCTGGTCCACATGCGAATCTCGAATAGTTCGAGGACCCAAGTTACCAATTTGGAAATGGCGTAAGTATATTTTTGCTCTCCCTTTATAGTACCTCTGACGTTCCTGGAACACATCTTCCTGGGACATGATGAATTTCCTAGATCAGAAAATAAAAACGGGGACAAAATGATACGAATTTTAGAGAGGTCAAATCTCAAAGGAGGGTGAATAAAAGATCTCTTAAAAGTTCTGTGGTCAGAATATTTGACGTTTAGGAAGATTGTAGTGGGCAAATTTTTAGAGGCGGTATAATTCAAGTGACTGTAAAATCTATGGCCCGAAACTTTTGAGCCCTAAGAAAATTCTATGATGCGGAATATTGTACGCTGATAATTTTCGACTCTGGCGGCGTTAACCGGACATATGAAATTGGCGTAATTGTTAAAAGGTGCAAAAGCGCAATATGGAAAAGGTGCATAATCATAAGCGTCTACTTCGACATAAATATGTCATATAGCCACTTCCCCCTCATATATCTCACAACATCTCTATACCTAAGAATGGGACTTCTTTCCAAAATCGCCCGGAAGTTGGGATTTGTACGCGGGTATGTAGTAGTGGTACGCCATACTCGTGGACAAACCCGGATTATCTACTCCATCTGGCCACCTCATGAAGTTGTAAGAAATCTACAATAGTATAGAGATTTTGAACTAACCCTCAGATGTAGAGTGATAAGCTTGAGCCGTTGGACGATGATGATATCGAAGGGAAAGTTGAAAATAACCTGAGGGTCCACGACTCACACGGCCGACCTGTATTTTCTCGTTAAATATTATAGTCTTTAGTATTCACAAATTACAAACATTCCAAAGCTGAAAAAGAGGAGTTCGAGTTAAATCACTAAGTGCGTCCAGCTCAAATTTGGTCTTGAATAGAAAATACATGCACATCTATCCTGCAAATGGAAAGCATCTCATAAACACCCACAATTTCTGTCTACATATAGGGCATGGATCTCCAAGAAGCTCTTTATTGCATTCCTCACAACTCAAATGCCCGCATGACCGCACATGCCAATGATCCGGCTGCTCGTAGCAAATGTTGCATCTCAGAATGCGTATCTGGGAAAGCGCCGCTTTATGCTGCTCTGCCTGTAGGAGAAGCTTACTCTGAAGTTCCTCTTCATGCCGCTCTCCCTGTAGGAGAAGCTTACTCTGAAGTTCCTCTTCATGCCGCTCTTCCTGTAGGAGAAGCTTGCTTTCAATCTCCTGAACTTGCTTTTGCAGCCTCTCGAGTTCTTGATCGCGATATCCAACTTCTTCGTCAAGCGTCTTACGCAGCTTCTTGAAACAGGTATCCTGGTCCATGATTAGTTCAAGAAACTAGAGTGTCTCGGAAAAGCCATACCAGAGTGTCACGATGTGTTCCTTTGGTCCTTTTGCGTTTGCGTGATGATTCTATGCTACCACTCGCAGCGTCGTTTGGTTCGATCAGGACCTCAAGAGATGTACGTGGAGATCTTCTTTGGACTTGTGAATCGGTTGGCCGCCAGCTCAGGGGTAGTTCGTCATCTTCAATAAGAATCGTACTTGACGGACTGGTCATCGTGGCCGGTAAAGAAGAGAGGTGTACCTAGGTGCTAGGTTGACCAGGTGGGAAAAAAGTAGAAGTCTGACTGAATCAGAGTTGGGGCACAAGGGCCATTATATACCCGAGAGCCAACAGTTCGAGTGGGCTACTACTAAGAGACGATTGGACACTACTTTGCGTGATTTCTCGTGCATATGTATGTAACCCGAATAGATTACACAACCCTGAAATAGAACATAAAATATTGAGTGGCGCAAAGCAATTTCTCATCCTAACCGCAATAAGACTTAGGCAACTATCCCGATCCCTCCAATTGACCATAGGTACTTGCGATACCTGGGAATGTCGGTCTTTTCCCAGTCATGGCCTTGACATAGTCTCCTTCTTGAGATATTGCCATAAAGTATAAGAGGATGTCGACTTCGAACTGGGTGAGGTCCCCCATCAAAGAATAAAAATCCTCACGAGACTCCCATGTCCAGATATCACCCTCCCAACGCACTGCAATGAATGTAGTTGGATATGTTCCGTTTGGAGTCGGGTACAGAGATTTCGTTGGTTCGAACACAGACTTTGAGTCCACTTCCCAAGCTATTAACCCGATCCCGGAAATTGATAAAGAGCGGTCCTCCATCACAGACTCCTGCCCCTCATTTGGATCCTTGTGTTGCTTGA
The DNA here is from genome assembly GCF_000769745.1 of Penicillium expansum. Lineage (NCBI taxonomy): Eukaryota > Fungi > Ascomycota > Eurotiomycetes > Eurotiales > Aspergillaceae > Penicillium > Penicillium expansum. The sequence goes on from NW_015971189.1 coordinate 7,183, forward strand.
CAC